>NW_027437582.1:300000-482534 GCF_965140245.1 Athene noctua
TGGTTCTACCCGCTGCCCGGAACGCTACGCAGGGCAAAAGCGATTCTCGTCCTCCGTGCTTGCTTTTTCTCAGAAAGAGCCGTGGTGTGCATTTTCGCCGGAAAACGTGTTTTCGGCCGAAAACGTGTACGTTTGCACTTCCCGGCCACAGGGAAGCTGCTAGCCGGGAATTCTGTGCCTGGTTCTACCCGCTGCCCGGAACGCTACGCAGGGCAAAAGCGATTCTCGTCCTCCGTGCTTGCTTTTTCTCAGAAAGAGCCGTGGTGTGCGTTTTCGCGGGAAAACGCGTTTTCGGCCGAAAACGTGTACGTTTGCACTTCCCCGCCACAGGGAAGCTGCTAGCCTGGAATTCTCTGCCTGGTTCTACCCGCTGCCCGGAACGCTACGCAGGGCAAAAGCGATTCTCGTCCTCCGTGCTTGCTTTTTCTCAGAAAGAGCCGTGGTGTGCGTTTTCGCCGCAAAACGCGTTTCCGGCCGAAAACGTGTACGTTTGCACTTCCCGGCCACAGGGAAGTTGCTAGCCGGGAATTCTCTGCCTGGTTCTACCCGCTGCCCGGAACGCTACGCAGGGCAAAAGCGATTCTCGTCCTCCGTGCTTGCTTTTTCTCAGAAAGAGCCGTGGTGTGCGTTTTCGCCGGAAAACGCCTTTTCGGCCGAAAACGTGTACGTTTGCACTTCCCCGCCACAGGGAAGCTGCTAGCCGGGAATTCTCTGCCTGGTTCTACCCGCTGCCCGGAACACTACGCAGGGCAAAAGCGATTCTCGTCCTCCGTGCTTGCTTTTTCTCAGAAAGAGCCGTGGTGTGCGTTTTCGCCTGAAAACGAGTTCTCGGCCGAAAACGTGTACGTTTGCACTTCCCGGCCACAGGGAAGCTGCTAGCCGGGAATTCTCTGCCTGGTTCTATCCGCTGCCCGGAACGCTACGCAGGGCAAAAGCGATTCTCGTCCTCCGTGCTTGCTTTTTCTCAGAAAGAGCCGTGGTGTGCATTTTCGCCGGTAAACGCGTTTTCGGCCGAAAATATTTACGTTTGCACTTCCCGGCCACAGGGAAGCTGCTAGACGGGAATTCTCTGCCTGGTTCTACCCGCTGCCCGGAACGCTACGCAGGGCAAAAGCGATTCTCGTCCTCCGTGCTTGCTTTTTCTCAGAAAGAGCCGTGGTGTGCGTTTTCGCCGCAAAACGCGTTTCCGGCCGAAAACGTGTACGTTTGCACTTCCCGGCCACAGGGAAGCTGCTAGCCGGGAATTCTCTGCCTGGTTCTACCCGCTGCCCGGAACGCTACGCAGGGCAAAAGCGATTCTCGTCCTCCGTGCTTGCTTTTTCTCAGAAAGAGCCGTGGTGTGCATTTTCGCCGGAAAACGCGTTTTCGGCCAAAAACATGTACGTTTGCACTTCCCCGCCACAGGGAAGCTGCTAGCCGGCAATTCTCTGCCTGGTTCTACCCGCTGCTCAGAACGCTACGCAGGGCAAAAGCGATTCTCGTCCTCCGTGCTTGCTTTTTCTCAGAAAGAGCCGTGGTGTGCGTTTTCGCCGGAAAACGCGTTTTCGGCCGAAAACGTGTACCTTTGCACTTCCCGGCCACAGGGAAGCTGCTAGCAGGGAATTCTCTGCCTGGTTCTACCCGCTGCACGGAACGCTACGCAGGGCAAAAGCGATTCTCGTCCTCCGTGCTTGCTTTTTCTCAGAAAGAGCCGTGGTGTGCGTTTTCGCCGGTAAACGCGTTTTCGGCCGAAAATATTTACGTTTGCACTTCCCGGCCACAGGGAAGCTGCTAGCCGGGAATTCTCTGCCTGGTTCTACCCGCTGCCCGGAACGCTACGCAGGGCAAAAGCGATTCTCGTCCTCCGTGCTTGCTTTTTCTCAGAAAGAGCCGTGGTGTGCGTTTTCGCCGGAAAACGCCTTTTCGGCCGAAAACGTGTACGTTTGCACTTCCCCGCCACAGGGAAGCTGCTAGCCGGGAATTCTCTGCCTGGTTCTACCCGCTGCCCGGAACACTACGCAGGGCAAAAGCGATTCTCGTCCTCCGTGCTTGCTTTTTCTCAGAAAGAGCCGTGGTGTGCTTTTTCGCCGGTAAACGCGTTTTCGGCCGAAAACGTGTACGTTTGCACTTCCCGGCCACAGGGAAGCTGCTAGCCGGGAATTCTCTGCCTGGTTCTACCCGCTGCCCGGAACGCTACGCAGGGCAAAAGCGATTCTCGTCCTCCGTGCTTGCTTTTTCTCAGAAAGAGCCGTGGTGTGCGTTTTCGCCGGAAAACGCGTTTTCGGCCGAAAACGTGTACGTTTGCTCTTCCCCGCCACAGGGAAGCTGCTAGCCGGGAATTCGCTGCCTATTTCTACCCGCTGCTCAGAACGCTACGCAGGGCAAAAGCGATTCTCGTCCTCCGTGCTTGCTTTTTCTCAGAAAGAGCCGTGGTGTGCGTTTTCGCCGTAAAACGCGTTTTCGGCCGAAAACGTGTACGTTTGCACTTCCCGGCCACAGGGAAGCTGCTAGCCGGGAATTCTCTGCCTGGTTCTACCCGCTGCCCGGAACGCTACGCAGGGCAAAAGCGATTCTCGTCCTCCGTGCTTGCTTTTTCTCAGAAAGAGCCGTGGTGTGCGTTTTCGCCAGAAAACGCGTTTTCTGCCGAAAACGTGTACCTTTGCACTTCCCGGCCACAGGCAAGCTGCTAGCCGGGAATTCTCTGCCTGGTTCTACCCGCTGCCCGGAACGCTACGCAGGGCAAAAGCGATTCTCGTCCTCCGTGCTTGCTTTTTCTCAGAAAGAGCCGTGGTGTGCGTTTTCGCCGGAAAACGTGTTTTCGGCCGAAAACGTGTACGTTTGCACTTCCCGGCCACAGGGAAGCTGCTAGCCGGGAATTCTGTGCCTGGTTCTACCCGCTGCCCGGAACGCTACGCAGGGCAAAAGCGATTCTCGTCCTCCGTGCTTGCTTTTTCTCAGAAAGAGCCGTGGTGTGCGTTTTCGCGGGAAAACGCGTTTTCGGCCGAAAACGTGTACGTTTGCACTTCCCCGCCACAGGGAAGCTGCTAGCCTGGAATTCTCTGCCTGGTTCTACCCGCTGCCCGGAACGCTACGCAGGGCAAAAGCGATTCTCGTCCTCCGTGCTTGCTTTTTCTCAGAAAGAGCCGTGGTGTGCGTTTTCGCCGCAAAACGCGTTTCCGGCCGAAAACGTGTACGTTTGCACTTCCCGGCCACAGGGAAGTTGCTAGCCGGGAATTCTCTGCCTGGTTCTACCCGCTGCCCGGAACGCTACGCAGGGCAAAAGCGATTCTCGTCCTCCGTGCTTGCTTTTTCTCAGAAAGAGCCGTGGTGTGCGTTTTCGCCGGAAAACGCCTTTTCGGCCGAAAACGTGTACGTTTGCACTTCCCCGCCACAGGGAAGCTGCTAGCCGGGAATTCTCTGCCTGGTTCTACCCGCTGCCCGGAACACTACGCAGGGCAAAAGCGATTCTCGTCCTCCGTGCTTGCTTTTTCTCAGAAAGAGCCGTGGTGTGCGTTTTCGCCTGAAAACGAGTTCTCGGCCGAAAACGTGTACGTTTGCACTTCCCGGCCACAGGGAAGCTGCTAGCCGGGAATTCTCTGCCTGGTTCTATCCGCTGCCCGGAACGCTACGCAGGGCAAAAGCGATTCTCTTCCTCCGTGCTTGCTTTATCTCAGAAAGAGCCGTGGTGTGCTTTTTCGCCGGTAAACGCGTTTTCGGCCGAAAACGTGTACGTTTGCACTTCCCGGCCACAGGGAAGCTGCTAGCCGGGAATTCTCTGCCTGGTTCTACCCGCTGCCCGGAACGCTACGCAGGGCAAAAGCGATTCTCGTCCTCCGTGCTTGCTTTTTCTCAGAAAGAGCCGTGGTGTGCGTTTTCGCCGGAAAACGCGTTTTCGGCCGAAAACGTGTACGTTTGCACTTCCCCGCCACAGGGAAGCTGCTAGCCGGGAATTCGCTGCCTATTTCTACCCGCTGCTCAGAACGCTACGCAGGGCAAAAGCGATTCTCGTCCTCCGTGCTTGCTTTTTCTCAGAAAGAGCCGTGGTGTGCGTTTTCGCCGTAAAACGCGTTTTCGGCCGAAAACGTGTACGTTTGCACTTCCCGGCCACAGGGAAGCTGCTAGCCGGGAATTCTCTGCCTGGTTCTACCCGCTGCCCGGAACGCTACGCAGGGCAAAAGCGATTCTCGTCCTCCGTGCTTGCTTTTTCTCAGAAAGAGCCGTGGTGTGCGTTTTCGCCGGAAAACACGTTTTCGGCCGAAAACATGTACGTTTGCACTTCCCCGCCACAGGGAAGCTGCTAGCCGGGAATTCTCTGCCTGGTTCTACCCGCTGCCCGGAACGCTACGCAGGGCAAAAGCGATTCTCGTCCTCCGTGCTTGCTTTTTCTCAGAAAGAGCCGTGGTGTGCGTTTTCGCCAGAAAACGCGTTTTCTGCCGAAAACGTGTACCTTTGCACTTCCCGGCCAAGGGCAAGCTGCTAGCCGGGAATTCTCTGCCTGGTTCTACCCGCTGCCCGGAACGCTATGCAGGGCAAAAGCGATTCTCGTCCTCCGTGCTTGCTTTTTCTCAGAAAGAGCCGTGGTGTGCGTTTTCGCCGGAAAACGTGTTTTCGGCCGAAAACGTGTACGTTTGCACTTCCCGGCCACAGGGAAGCTGCTAGTCGGGAATTCTGTGCCTGGTTCTACCCGCTGCCCGGAACGCTACGCAGGGCAAAAGCGATTCTCGTCCTCCGTGCTTGCTTTTTCTCAGAAAGAGCCGTAGTGTGCGTTTTTGCCGGTAAACGCGTTTTCGGCCGAAAACGTGTACGTTTGCACTTCCCCGCCACAGGGAAGCTGCTAGCCGGGAATTCTCTGCCTGGTTCTACCCGCTGCCCGGAACGCTACGCAGGGCAAAAGCGATTCTCGTCCTCCGTGCTTGTTTTTTCTCAGAAAGAGCCGTGGTGTGCTTTTTCACTGGAAAACGCGTTTTCGGCCGAAAACGTGTACGTTTGCACTTCCCCGCCACAGGGAAGCTGCTAGCCGGGAATTCTCTGCCTGGTTCTACCCGCTGCCCGGAACGCTACGCAGGGCAAAAGCGATTCTCGTCCTCCGTGCTTGCTTTTTCTCAGAAAGAGCCGTGGTGTGCATTTTCGCCGGTAAACGCGTTTTCGGCCGAAAATATTTACGTTTGCACTTCCCGGCCACAGGGAAGCTGCTAGACGGGAATTCTCTGCCTGGTTCTACCCGCTGCCCGGAACGCTACGCAGGGCAAAAGCGATTCTCGTCCTCCGTGCTTGCTTTTTCTCAGAAAGAGCCGTGGTGTGCGTTTTCGCCGGAAAACATGTTTTCGGCCGAAAACGTGTACGTTTGCGCTTCCCCGCCACAGGGAAGCTGCTAGCCGGGAATTCTCTGCCTGGTTCTACACGCTGCCCGGAACGCTACGCAGGGCAAAAGCGATTCTCGTCCTCCGTGCTTGCTTTTTCTCAGAAAGAGCCGTGGTGTGCGTTTTCGCCGGAAAACGCGTTTTCGGCCGAAAACGTGTACGTTTGCACTTCCCGGCCACAGGGAAGCTTCTAGCCGGGAATTCTCTGCCTGGTTCTACCCGCTGCCCAGACGCTACGCAGGGTAAAAGCGATTCTTGTCCTCCGTGCTTGCTTTTTCTCAGAAAGAGCCGTGGTGTACGTTTTCGCCGGTAAACGCGTTTCCGGCCGAAAACGTGTACGTTTGCACTTCCCGGCCACAGGGAAGCTGCTAGCCGGTAATTCTCTGCCTGGTTCTACCCGCTGCCCGGAACACTACGCAGGGCAAAAGCGATTCTCGTCCTCCGTTCTTGCTTTTTCTCAGAAAGAGCCGTGGTGTGCGTTTTCGCTGGAAAACGCGTTTTCGGCCGAAAACGTGTCCGTTTGCACTTCCCGGCCACAGGGAAGCTGCTAGACGGGAATTCTCTGCCTGGTTCTACCCGCTGCCCGGAACGCTACGCAGGGCAAAAGCGATTCTCGTCCTCCGTGCTTGCTTTTTCTCAGAAAGAGCCGTGGTGTGCGTTTTCGCCGCAAAACGCGTTTTCGGCCGAAAACGTGTACGTTTGCACTTCCCGGCCACAGGGAAGCTGCTAGCCGGGAATTCTCTGCCTGGTTCTACCCGCTACCCGGAACACTACGCAGGGCAAAAGCGATTCTCGTCCTCCGTGCTTGCTTTTTCTCAGAAAGAGCCGTGGTGTGCGTTTTCGCCGGAAAACGCGTTTTCGGCCGAAAACGTGTACGTTTGCACTTCCCCGCCACAGGGAAGCTGCTAGCCGGGAATTCTCAGCCTGGTTCTACCCGCTGCCGGGAACGATACGCAGGGCAAAAGCGATTCTCGTCCTCCGTGCTTGCTTTTTCTCAGAAAGAGCCGTGGTGTGCGTTTTCGCCGGAAAACGCATTTTCGGCCGAAAACGTGTAAATTTGCACTTCCCCGCCACAGGGAAGCTGCTAGCCGGGAATTCTCTGCCTGGTTCTACTCGCTGCCCGGAACGCTACGCAGGGCAAAAGCGATTCTCGTCCTCCGTGCTTGCTTTTTCTCAGAAAGAGCCGTGGTGTGCGTTTTCGCCGGAAAACGCGTTTTCGGCCGAAAACGTGTACGTTTGCACTTCCCGGCCACAGTGAAGCTGCTAGCCGGGAATTCTCTGCCTGGTTCTACCCGCTACCCGGAACACTACGCAGGGCAAAAGCGATTCTCGTCCTCCGTGCTTGCTTTTTCTCAGAAAGAGCCGTGGTGTGCGTTTTCGCCGGAAAACGCGTTTTCGGCCGAAAACGTGTACGTTTGCACTTCCCGGCCACAGGGAAGCTGCTAGACGGGAATTCTCTGCCTGGTTCTACCCGCTGCCCGGAACGCTACGCAGGGCAAAAGCGATTCTCGTCCTCCGTGCTTGCTTTTTCTCAGAAAGAGCCGTGGTGTGCGTTTTCGCCGCAAAACGCGTTTTCGGCCGAAAACGTGTACGTTTGCACTTCCCGGCCACAGGGAAGCTGCTAGCCGGGAATACTCTGCCTGGTTCTACCCGCTACCCGGAACACTACGCAGGGCAAAAGCGATTCTCGTCCTCCGTGCTTGCTTTTTCTCAGAAAGAGCCGTGGTGTGCGTTTTCGCCGGAAAACGCGTTTTCGGCCGAAAACGTGTACGTTTGCACTTCCCCGCCACAGGGAAGCTGCTAGCCGGGAATTCTCTGCCTGGTTCTACCCGCTGCCCGGAACGCTACGCAGGGCAAAAGCGATTCTCGTCCTCCGTGCTTGCTTTTTCTCAGAAAGAGCCGTGGTGTGCGTTTTCGCCGGAAAACGTGTTTTCGGCCGAAAACGTGTAAATTTGCACTTCCCCGCCACAGGGAAGCTGCTAGCCGGGAATTCTCTGCCTGGTTCTACCCGCTGCCCGGAACGCTACGCAGGGCAAAAGCGATTCTCGTCCTCCGTGCTTGCTTTTTCTCAGAAAGAGCCGTGGTGTGCGTTTTCGCCGGAAAACATGTTTTCGGCCGAAAACGTGTACATTTGCAATTCCAGGCCACAGGGAAGCTGCTAGCCGGGAATTCTCTGCCTGGTTCTACCCGCTGCCAGGAACGCTACGCAGGGCAAAAGCGATTCCCGTCCTCCGTGCTTGCTTTTTCTCAGAAAGAGCCGTGGTGTGCGTTTTCGCCGGAAAACGCGTTTTCGGCCGAAAACGTGTACGTTTGCACTTCCCGGCCACAGGGAAGCTGCTAGCCGGGAATTCTCTGCCTGGTTCTACCCGCTGCCCGGAACGCTACGCAGGGTAAAAGCGATTCTCGTCCTCCGTGCTTGCTTTTTCTCAGAAAGAGCCGTGGTGTACGTTTTCGCCGGAAAACGCGTTTTCGGCCGAAAACGTGTACGTTTGCACTTCCCGGCCACAGGGAAGCTGCTAGCCGGTAATTCTCTGCCTGGTTCTACCGCTGCCCGGAACACTACGCAGGGCAAAAGCGATTCTCGTCCTCCGTGCTTGCTTTTTCTCAGAAAGAGCCGTGGTGTGCGTTTTCGCTGGAAAACGCGTTTTCGGCCGAAAACGTGTACGTTTGCACTTCCCGGCCACAGGGAAGCTGCTAGACGGGAATTCTCTGCCTGGTTCTACCCGCTGCCCGGAACGCTACGCAGGGCAAAAGCGATTCTCGTCCTCCGTGCTTGCTTTTTCTCAGAAAGAGCCGTGGTGTGCGTTTTCGCCGCAAAACGCGTTTTCGGCCGAAAACGTGTACGTTTGCACTTCCCGGCCACAGGGAAGCTGCTAGCCGGGAATTCTCTGCCTGGTTCTACCCGCTACCCGGAACACTACGCAGGGCAAAAGCGATTCTCGTCCTCCGTGCTTGCTTTTTCTCAGAAAGAGCCGTGGTGTGCGTTTTCGCCGGAAAACGCGTTTTCGGCCGAAAACGTGTACGTTTGCACTTCCCCGCCACAGGGAAGCTGCTAGCCGGGAATTCTCTGCCTGGTTCTACCCGCTGCCGGGAACGATACGCAGGGCAAAAGCGATTCTCGTCCTCCGTGCTTGCTTTTTCTCAGAAAGAGCCGTGGTGTTCGTTTTCGCCGGAAAACGCGTTTCCGGCCGAAAACGTCTACGTTTGCACTTCCCCGCCACAGAGAAGCTGCTAGCCGGGAATTCTCTGCCTGGTTCTACCATCTGCCAGGAACGCTACGCAGGGCAAAAGCGATTCTCGTCCTCCGTGCTTGCTTTTTCTCAGAAAGAGCCGTGGTGTGCGTTTTCGCCAGAAAACGCGTTTTCGGCCGAAAACGTGTACGTTTGCACTTCCCGGCCACAGGGAAGCTGCTAGCCGGGAATTCTGTGCCTGGTTCTACCCGCTGCCCGGAACGCTACGCAGGGCAAAAGCGATTCTCGTCCTCCGTGCTTGCTTTTTCTCAGAAAGAGCCGTAGTGTGCGTTTTTGCCGGTAAACGCGTTTTCGGCCGAAAACGTGTACGTTTGCACTTCCCCGCCACAGGGAAGCTGCTAGACGGGAATTCTCTGCCTGGTTCTACCCGCTGCCCGGAACGCTACGCAGGGCAAAAGCGATTCTCGTCCTCCGTGCTTGTTTTTTCTCAGAAAGAGCCGTGGTGTGCTTTTTCACTGGAAAACGCGTTTTCTGCCGAAAACGTGTACCTTTGCACTTCCCGGCCACAGGGAAGCTGCTAGCAGGGAATTCTCTGCCTGGTTCTATCCGCTGCCCGGAACGCTACGCAGGGCAAAAGCGATTCTCGTCCTCCGTGCTTGCTTTTTCTCAGAAAGAGCCGTGGTGTGCTTTTTCGCCGGTAAACGCGTTTTCGGCCGAAAACGTGTACGTTTGCACTTCCCGGCCACAGGGAAGCTGCTAGCCGGGAATTCTCTGCCTGGTTCTATCCGCTGCCCGGAACGCTACGCAGGGCAAAAGCGATTCTCGTCCTCCGTGCTTGCTTTTTCTCAGAAAGGGCCGTGGTGTGCTTTTTCGCCGGTAAACGCATTTTCGGCCGAAAACGTGTACGTTTGCACTTCCCGGCCACAGGGAAGCTGCTAGCCGGGAATTCTCTGCCTGGTTCTACCCGCTGCCCGGAACGCTACGCAGGGCAAAAGCGATTCTCGTCCTCCGTGCTTGCTTTTTCTCAGAAAGAGCCGTGGTGTGCGTTTTCGCCAGAAAACGTGTTTTCGGCCGAAAACGTGTACGTTTGCACTTCCCCGCCACAGGGAAGCTGCTAGCCGGGAATTCTCTGCCTGGTTCTACCCGCTGCCCGGAACGCTACGCAGGGCAAAAGCGATTTTCGTCCTCCGTGCTTGCTTTTTCTCAGAAAGAGCCATGGTGTGCTTTTTCTCCGAAAACGCGTTTTCGGCCGAAAACGTGTACGTTTGCACTTCCCCGCCACAGGGAAGCTGCTAGCCGGGAATTCTCTGCCTGGTTCTACCCGCTGCCCGGAACGCTACGCAGGGCAAAATCGATTCTCGTCCTCCGTGCTTGCTTTTTCTCAGAAAGAGCCGTAGTGTGCGTTTTTGCCGGTAAACGCGTTTTCGGCCGAAAACGTGTACGTTTGCACTTCCCCGCCACAGGGAAGATGCTAGCCGGGAATTCTCTGCCTGGTTCTACCCGCTGCCCGGAACGCTACGCAGGGCAAAAGCGATTCTCGTCCTCCGTGCTTGTTTTTTCTCAGAAAGAGCCGTGGTGTGCTTTTTCACTGGAAAACGCGTTTTCTGCCGAAAACGTGTACCTTTGCACTTCCCGGCCACAGGGAAGCTGCTAGCAGGGAATTCTCTGCCTGGTTCTACCCGCTGCCCGGAACGCTACGCAGGGCAAAAGCGATTCTCGTCCTCCGTGCTTGCTTTTTCTCAGAAAGAGCCGTGGTGTGCATTTTCGCCGGTAAACGCGTTTTCGGCCGAAAATATTTACGTTTGCACTTCCCGGCCACAGGGAAGCTGCTAGACGGGAATTCTCTGCCTGGTTCTACCCGCTGCCCGGAACGCTACGCAGGGCAAAAGCGATTCTCGTCCTCCGTGCTTGCTTTTTCTCAGAAAGAGCCGTGGTGTGCGTTTTCGCCAGAAAACATGTTTTCGGCCGAAAACGTGTACGTTTGCAATTCCAGGCCACAGGGAAGCTGCTAGCCGGGAATTCTCTGCCTGGTTCTACCCGCTGCCCGGAACGCTACGCAGGGCAAAAGCGATTCTCGTCCTCCGTGCTTGCTTTTTCTCAGAAAGAGCCGTGGTGTACGTTTTCGCCGGAAAACGCGTTTTCGGCCGAAAACGTGTACGTTTGCACTTCCCGGCCACAGGGAAGCTGCTAGCCGGTAATTCGCTGCCTGGTTCTACCGCTGCCCGGAACACTACGCAGGGCAAAAGCGATTCTCGTCCTCCGTGCTTGCTTTTTCTCAGAAAGAGCCGTGGTGTGCGTTTTCGCTGGAAAACGCGTTTTCGGCCGAAAACGTGTACGTTTGCACTTCCCGGCCACAGGGAAGCTGCTAGACGGGAATTCTCTGCCTGGTTCTACCCGCTGCCCGGAACGCTACGCAGGGCAAAAGCGATTCTCGTCCTCCGTGCTTGCTTTTTCTCAGAAAGAGCCGTGGTGTGCGTTTTCGCCGCAAAACGCGTTTTCGGCCGAAAACGTGTACGTTTGCACTTCCCGGCCACAGGGAAGCTGCTAGACGGGAATTCTCTGCCTGGTTCTACCCGCTACCCGGAACGCTACGCAGGGCAAAAGCGATTCTCGTCCTCCGTGCTTGCTTTTTCTCAGAAAGAGCCGTGGTGTGCGTTTTCGCTGGAAAACGCGTTTTCGGCCGAAAACGTGTCCGTTTGCACTTCCCGGCCACAGGGAAGCTGCTAGCCGGGAATTCTCTGCCTGGTTCTACCCGCTGCCCGGAACGCTACGCAGGGCAAAAGCGATTCTCGTCCTCCGTGCTTGCTTTTTCTCAGAAAGAGCCGTGGTGTGCGTTTTCGCCGGAAAACGCGTTTTCGGCCGAAAACGTGTAAATTTGCACTTCCCCGCCTCAGGGAAGCTGCTAGCCGGGAATTCTCTGCCTGGTTCTACCCGCTGCCCGGAACGCTACGCAGGGCAAAAGCGATTCTCGTCCTCCGTGCTTGCTTTTTCTCAGAAAGAGCCGTGGTGTACGTTTTCGCCGGAAAACGCGTTTTCGGCCGAAAACGTGTACGTTTGCACTTCCCGGCCACAGGGAAGCTGCTAGCCGGTAATTCGCTGCCTGGTTCTACCGCTGCCCGGAACACTACGCAGGGCAAAAGCGATTCTCGTCCTCCGTGCTTGCTTTTTCTCAGAAAGAGCCGTGGTGTGCGTTTTCGCGGGAAAACGCGTTTTCGGCCGAAAACGTGTACGTTTGCACTTCCCCGCCACAGGGAAGCTGCTAGCCGGGAATTCTCTGCCTGGTTCTACCCGCTGCCCGGAACACTACGCAGGGCAAAAGCGATTCTCGTCCTCCGTGCTTGCTTTTTCTCAGAAAGAGCCGTGGTGTGCGTTTTCGCCGGAAAACGCGTTTTCGGCCGAAAACGTGTACGTTTGCACTTCCCCGCCACAGGGAAGCTGCTAGCCGGGAATTCTCTGCCTGGTTTTACCCGCTCTCAGGAACGCTACGCAGGGCAAAAGCGGTTCTCGTCCTCCGTGCTTGCTTTTTCTCAGAAAGAGCCGTGGTGTGCGTTTTCGCCGGAAAACGCGTTTTCGGCCGAAAACGTGTACCTTTGCACTTCCCGGCCACAGGGAAGCTGCTAGCCGGGAATTCTCTGCCTGGTTCTACCCGCTGCCCGGAACGCTACGCAGGGCAAAACCGATTTTCGTCCTCCGTGCTTGCTTTTTCTCAGAAAGAGCCATGGTGTGCTTTTTCGCCGGAAAACGCGTTTTCGGCCGAAAACGTGTACGTTTGCACTTCCCGGCCACAGGGAAGCTGCTAGCCGGCAATTCGTTGCCTATTTCTACCCGCTGCTCAGAACGCTACGCAGGGCAAAAGCGATTCTCGTCCTCCGTGCTTGCTTTTTCTCAGAAAGAGCCGTGGTGTGCGTTTTCGCCGGAAAACGCGTTTTCGGCCGAAAACGTGTACGTTTGCACTTCCCCGCCACAGGGAAGCTGCTAGCAGGGAATTCGCTGCCTATTTCTACCCGCTGCCCGGAACGCTACGCAGGGCAAAAGCGATTCTCGTCCTCCGTGCTTGCTTTTTCTCAGAAAGAGCTGTGGTGTGCGTTTTCGCGGGAAAACGCGTTTTCGGCCGAAAACGTGTACGTTTGCACTTCCCCGCCACAGGGAAGCTGCTAGCCGGGAATTCTCTGCCTGGTTCTACCCGCTGCCCGGAACGCTACGCAGGGCAAAAGCGATTCTCGTCCTCCGTGCTTGCTTTTTCTCAGAAAGAGCCGTGGTGTGCGTTTTCGCCGCAAAACGCGTTTTCGGCCGAAAACGTGTACCTTTGCACTTCCCGGCCACAGGGAAGCTGCTAGCCGGGAATTCTCTGCCTGGTTCTACCCGCTGCCCGGAACACTACGCAGGGCAAAAGCGATTCTCGTCCTCCGTGCTTGCTTTTTCTCAGAAAGAGCCGTGGTGTGCGTTTTCGCCTGAAAACGAGTTTTCGGCCGAAAACGTGTACGTTTGCACTTCCCGGCCACAGGGAAGCTGCTAGACGGGAATTCTCTGCCTGGTTCTATCCGCTGCCCGGAACGCTACGCAGGGCAAAAGCGATTCTCGTCCTCCGTGCTTGCTTTTTCTCAGAAAGAGCCGTGGTGTGCTTTTTCGCCGGTAAACGCGTTTTCGGCCGAAATCGTGTACGTTTGCACTTCCAGGCCACAGGGAAGCTGCTAGCCGGGAATTCTCTGCCTGGTTCTACCCGCTGCCCGGAACGCTACGCAGGGCAAAAGCGATTCTCGTCCTCCGTGCTTGCTTTTTCTCAGAAAGAGCCGTGGTGTGCGTTTTCGCCGGAAAACGCGTTTTCGGCGAAAACGTGTACGTTTGCACTTCCCGGCCACAGGGAAGCTGCTAGCCGGGAATTCTCTGCCTGGTTCTACCCGCTGCCCGGAACACTACGCAGGGCAAAAGCGATTCTCGTCCTCCGTGCTTGCTTTTTCTCAGAAAGAGCCGTGGTGTGCGTTTTCGCCTGAAAACGCGTTTTCGGCCGAAAACGTGTACGTTTGCACTTCCCCGCCACAGGGAAGCTGCTAGCCGGGAATTCTCTGCCTGGTTCTACCCGCTGCCCGGAACACTACGCAGGGCAAAAGCGATTCTCGTCCTCCGTGCTTGCTTTTTCTCAGAAAGAGCCGTGGTGTGCGTTTTCGCCAGAAAACATGTTTTCGGCCGAAAACGTGTACGTTTGCAATTCCAGGCCACACGGAAGCTGCTAGCCGGGAATTCTCTGCCTGGTTCTACCCGCTGCCCGGAACGCTACGCAGGGCAAAAGCGATTCTCGTCCTCCGTGCTTGCTTTTTCTCAGAAAGAGCCGTGGTGTACGTTTTCGCCGGAAAACGCGTTTTCGGCCGAAAACGTGTACGTTTGCACTTCCCGGCCACAGGGAAGCTGCTAGCCGGTAATTCGCTGCCTGGTTCTACCGCTGCCCGGAACACTACGCAGGGCAAAAGCGATTCTCGTCCTCCGTGCTTGCTTTTTCTCAGAAAGAGCCGTGGTGTGCGTTTTCGCTGGAAAACGCGTTTTCGGCCGAAAACGTGTACGTTTGCACTTCCCGGCCACAGGGAAGCTGCTAGACGGGAATTCTCTGCCTGGTTCTACCCGCTGCCCGGAACGCTACGCAGGGCAAAAGCGATTCTCGTCCTCCGTGCTTGCTTTTTCTCAGAAAGAGCCGTGGTGTGCGTTTTCGCCGGAAAACGCGTTTTCGGCCGAAAACGTGTACGTTTGCACTTCCCCGCCACAGGGAAGCTGCTAGCCGGGAATTCTCTGCCTGGTTCTACCCGCTACCCGGAACGCTACGCAGGGCAAAAGCGATTCTCGTCCTCCGTGCTTGCTTTTTCTCAGAAAGAGCCGTGGTGTGCGTTTTCGCCGGAAAACGCGTTTTCGGCCGAAAACGTGTAAATTTGCACTTCCCCGCCACAGGGAAGCTGCTAGCCGGGAATTCTCTGCCTGGTTCTACCCGCTGCCCGGAACGCTACACAGGGCAAAAGCGATTCTCGTCCTCCGTGCTTGCTTTTTCTCAGAAAGAGCCGTGGTGTACGTTTTCGCCGGAAAACGCGTTTTCGGCCGAAAACGTGTACGTTTGCACTTCCCGGCCACAGGGAAGCTGCTAGCCGGTAATTCGCTGCCTGGTTCTACCGCTGCCCGTAACACTACGCAGGGCAAAAGCGATTCTCGTCCTCCGTGCTTGCTTTTTCTCAGAAAGAGCCGTGGTGTGCGTTTTCGCGGGAAAACGCGTTTTCGGCCGAAAACGTGTACGTTTGCACTTCCCCGCCACAGGGAAGCTGCTAGCCGGGAATTCTCTGCCTGGTTCTACCCGCTGCCCGGAACACTACGCAGGGCAAAAGCGATTCTCGTCCTCCGTGCTTGCTTTTTCTCAGAAAGAGCCGTGGTGTGCGTTTTTGCCGCAAAACGCGTTTTCGGCCGAAAACGTGTACGTTTGCACTTCCCCGCCACAGGGAAGCTGCTAGACGGGAATTCTCTGCCTGGTTTTACCCGCTCTCCGGAACGCTACGCAGGGCAAAAGCGATTTTCGTCCTCCGTGCTTGCTTTTTCTCAGAAAGAGCCGTGGTGTGCGTTTTTGCCGGAAAACGCGTTTTCGGCCGAAAACGTGTACCTTTGCACTTCCCGGCCACAGGGAAGCTGCTAGCCGGGAATTCTCTGCCTGGTTCTACCCGCTGCCCGGAACGCTACGCAGGGCAAAACCGATTCTCGTCCTCCGTGCTTGCTTTTTCTCAGAAAGAGCCGTGGTGTACGTTTTCGCCAGAAAACATTTTTTCGGCCGAAAACGTGTACGTTTGCAATTCCAGGCCACACGGAAGCTGCTAGCCGGGAATTCTCTGCCTGGTTCTACCCGCTGCCCGGAACGCTACGCAGGGCAAAAGCGATTCTCGTCCTCCGTGCTTGCTTTTTCTCAGAAAGAGCCGTGGTGTACGTTTTCGCCGGAAAACGCGTTTTCGGCCGAAAACGTGTACGTTTGCACTTCCCGGCCACAGGGAAGCTGCTAGCCGGTAATTCGCTGCCTGGTTCTACCGCTGCCCGGAACACTACGCAGGGCAAAAGCGATTCTCATCCTCCGTGCTTGCTTTTTCTCAGAAAGAGCCGTGGTGTGCGTTTTCGCTGGAAAACGCGTTTTCGGCCGAAAACGTGTACGTTTGCACTTCCCGGCCACAGGGAAGCTGCTAGACGGGAATTCTCTGCCTGGTTCTACCCGCTGCCCGGAACGCTACGCAGGGCAAAAGCGATTCTCGTCCTCCGTGCTTGCTTTTTCTCAGAAAGAGCCGTGGTGTGCGTTTTCGCCGCAAAACGCGTTTTCGGCCGAAAACGTGTACGTTTGCACTTCCCGGCCACAGGGAAGCTGCTAGACGGGAATTCTCTGCCTGGTTCTACCCGCTACCCGGAACGCTACGCAGGGCAAAAGCGATTCTCGTCCTCCGTGCTTGCTTTTTCTCAGAAAGAGCCGTGGTGTGCGTTTTCGCTGGAAAACGCGTTTTCGGCCGAAAACGTGTACGTTTGCACTTCCCCGCCACAGGGAAGCTGCTAGCCGGGAATTCTCTGCCTGGTTCTACCCGCTGCCCGGAACGCTACGCAGGGCAAAAGCGATTCTCGTCCTCCGTGCTTGCTTTTTCTCAGAAAGAGCCGTGGTGTGCGTTTTCGCCGGAAAACGCGTTTTCGGCCGAAAACGTGTAAATTTGCACTTCCCCGCCACAGGGAAGCTGCTAGCCGGGAATTCTCTGCCTGGTTCTACCCGCTGCCCGGAACGCTACGCAGGGCAAAAGCGATTCTCGTCCTCCGTGCTTGCTTTTTCTCAGAAAGAGCCGTGGTGTACGTTTTCGCCGGAAAACGCGTTTTCGGCCGAAAACGTGTACGTTTGCACTTCCCGGCCACAGGGAAGCTGCTAGCCGGTAATTCGCTGCCTGGTTCTACCGCTGCCCGTAACACTACGCAGGGCAAAAGCGATTCTCGTCCTCCGTGCTTGCTTTTTCTCAGAAAGAGCCGTGGTGTGCGTTTTCGCGGGAAAACGCGTTTTCGGCCGAAAACGTGTACGTTTGCACTTCCCCGCCACAGGGAAGCTGCTAGCCGGGAATTCTCTGCCTGGTTCTACCCGCTGCCCGGAACACTACGCAGGGCAAAAGCGATTCTCGTCCTCCGTGCTTGCTTTTTCTCAGAAAGAGCCGTGGTGTGCGTTTTCGCCGCAAAACGCGTTTTCGGCCGAAAACGTGTACGTTTGCACTTCCCCGCCACAGGGAAGCTGCTAGACGGGAATTCTCTGCCTGGTTTTACCCGCTCTCCGGAACGCTACGCAGGGCAAAAGCGATTTTCGTCCTCCGTGCTTGCTTTTTCTCAGAAAGAGCCGTGGTGTGCGTTTTTGCCGGAAAACGCGTTTTCGGCCGAAAACGTGTACCTTTGCACTTCCCGGCCACAGGGAAGCTGCTAGCCGGGAATTCTCTGCCTGGTTCTACCCGCTGCCCGGAACGCTACGCAGGGCAAAACCGATTTTCGTCCTCCGTGCTTGCTTTTTCTCAGAAAGAGCCATGGTGTGCTTTTTCGCCGGAAAACGTGTTTTCGGCCGAAAACGTGTACGTTTGCACTTCCCGGCCACAGGGAAGCTGCTAGCCGGCAATTCGTTGCCTATTTCTACCCGCTGCCCGGAACGCTACGCAGGGCAAAAGCGATTCTCGTCCTCCGTGCTTGCTTTTTCTCAGAAAGAGCCGTGGTGTGCGTTTTCGCCGGAAAACGCGTTTTCGGCCGAAAACGTGTACGTTTGCACTTCCCCGCCACAGGGAAGCTGCTAGCCGGGAATTCTCTGCCTGGTTCTACCCGCTGCCCGGAACGCTACGCAGGGCAAAAGCGATTCTCGTCCTCCGTGCTTGCTTTTTCTCAGAAAGAGCCGTGGTGTGCGTTTTCGCGGGAAAACGCGTTTTCGGCCGAAAACGTGTACCTTTGCACTTCCCGGCCACAGGGAAGCTGCTAGCCGGGAATTCTCTGCCTGGTTCTACCCGCTGCCCGGAACACTACACAGGGCAAAAGCGATTCTCGTCCTCCGTGCTTGCTTTTTCTCAGAAAGAGCCGTGGTGTGCGTTTTCGCCTGAAAACGAGTTTTCGGCCGAAAACGTGTACGTTTGCACTTCCCGGCCACAGGGAAGCTGCTAGACGGGAATTCTCTGCCTGGTTCTATCCGCTGCCCGGAACGCTACGCAGGGCAAAAGCGATTCTCGTCCTCCGTGCTTGCTTTTTCTCAGAAAGAGCCGTGGTGTGCTTTTTCGCCGGTAAACGCGTTTTCGGCCGAAATCGTGTTCGTTTGCACTTCCCGGCCACAGGGAAGCTGCTAGCCGGGAATTCTCTGCCTGGTTCTACCCGCTGCCCGGAACGCTACGCAGGGCAAAAGCGATTCTCGTCCTCCGTGCTTGCTTTTTCTCAGAAAGAGCCGTGGTGTGCGTTTTCGCCGGAAAACGCGTTTTCGGCGAAAACGTGTACGTTTGCACTTCCCGGCCACAGGGAAGCTGCTAGCCGGGAATTCTCTGCCTGGTTCTACCCGCTGCCCGGAACACTACGCAGGGCAAAAGCGATTCTCGTCCTCCGTGCTTGCTTTTTCTCAGAAAGAGCCGTGGTGTGCGTTTTCGCTTGAAAACGCGTTTTCGGCCGAAAACGTGTACGTTTGCACTTCCCCGCCACAGGGAAGCTGCTAGCCGGGAATTCTCTGCCTGGTTCTACCCGCTGCCCGGAACGCTACGCAGGGCAAAAGCGATTCTCGTCCTCCGTGCTTGCTTTTTCTCAGAAAGAGCCATGGTGTGCTTTTTCTCCGAAAACGCGTTTTCGGCCGAAAACGTGTACGTTTGCACTTCCCCGCCACAGGGAAGCTGCTAGCCGGGAATTCTCTGCCTGGTTCTACCCGCTGCCCGGAACGCTACGCAGGGCAAAATCGATTCTCGTCCTCCGTGCTTGCTTTTTCTCAGAAAGAGCCGTAGTGTGCGTTTTTGCCGGTAAACGCGTTTTCGGCCGAAAACGTGTACGTTTGCACTTCCCCGCCACAGGGAAGCTGCTAGCCGGGAATTCTCTGCCTGGTTCTACCCGCTGCCCGGAACGCTACGCAGGGCAAAAGCGATTCTCGTCCTCCGTGCTTGTTTTTTCTCAGAAAGAGCCGTGGTGTGCTTTTTCACTGGAAAACGCGTTTTCTGCCGAAAACGTGTACCTTTGCACTTCCCGGCCACAGGGAAGCTGCTAGCAGGGAATTCTCTGCCTGGTTCTACCCGCTGCCCGGAACGCTACGCAGGGCAAAAGCGATTCTCGTCCTCCGTGCTTGCTTTTTCTCAGAAAGAGCCGTGGTGTGCGTTTTCGCCGTAAAACGCGTTTTCGGCCGAAAACGTGTACGTTTGCACTTCCCGGCCACAGGGAAGCTGCTAGCCGGGAATTCTGTGCCTGGTTCTACCCGCTGCCGGGAACGCTACGCAGGGCAAAAGCGATTCTCGTCCTCCGTGCTTGCTTTTTCTCAGAAAGAGCCGTAGTGTGCGTTTTTGCCGGTAAACGCGTTTTCGGCCGAAAACGTGTACGTTTGCACTTCCCCGCCACAGGGAAGCTGCTAGCCGGGAATTCTCTGCCTGGTTCTACCCGCTGCCCGGAACGCTACGCAGGGCAAAAGCGATTCTCGTCCTCCGTGCTTGTTTTTTCTCAGAAAGAGCCGTGGTGTGCTTTTTCACTGGAAAACGCGTTTTCTGCCGAAAACGTGTACCTTTGCACTTCCCGGCCACAGGGAAGCTGCTAGCAGGGAATTCTCTGCCTGGTTCTATCCGCTGCCCGGAACGCTACGCAGGGCAAAAGCGATTCTCGTCCTCCGTGCTTGCTTTTTCTCAGAAAGAGCCGTGGTGTGCTTTTTCGCCGGTAAACGCGTTTTCGGCCGAAAACGTGTACGTTTGCACTTCCCGGCCACAGGGAAGCTGCTAGCCGGGAATTCTCTGCCTGGTTCTATCCGCTGCCCGGAACGCTACGCAGGGCAAAAGCGATTCTCGTCCTCCGTGCTTGCTTTTTCTCAGAAAGAGCCGTGGTGTGCTTTTTCGCCTGTAAACGCGTTTTCGGCCGAAAACGTGTACGTTTGCACTTCCCGGCCACAGGGAAGCTGCTAGCCGGGAATTCTCTGCCTGGTTCTACCCGCTGCCCGGAACGCTACGCAGGGCAAAAGCGATTTTCGTCCTCCGTGCTTGCTTTTTCTCAGAAAGAGCCATGGTGTGCTTTTTCTCCGAAAACGCGTTTTCGGCCGAAAACGTGTACGTTTGCACTTCCCCGCCACAGGGAAGCTGCTAGCCGGGAATTCTCTGCCTGGTTCTACCCGCTGCCCGGAACGCTACGCAGGGCAAAATCGATTCTCGTCCTCCGTGCTTGCTTTTTCTCAGAAAGAGCCGTAGTGTGCGTTTTTGCCGGTAAACGCGTTTTCGGCCGAAAACGTGTACGTTTGCACTTCCCCGCCACAGGGAAGCTGCTAGCCGGGAATTCTCTGCCTGGTTCTACCCGCTGCCCGGAACGCTACGCAGGGCAAAAGCGATTCTCGTCCTCCGTGCTTGTTTTTTCTCAGAAAGAGCCGTGGTGTGCTTTTTCACTGGAAAACGCGTTTTCTGCCGAAAACGTGTACCTTTGCACTTCCCGGCCACAGGGAAGCTGCTAGCAGGGAATTCTCTGCCTGGTTCTACCCGCTGCCCGGAACGCTACGCAGGGCAAAAGCGATTCTCGTCCTCCGTGCTTGCTTTTTCTCAGAAAGAGCCGTGGTGTGCATTTTCGCCGGTAAACGCGTTTTCGGCCGAAAATATTTACGTTTGCACTTCCCGGCCACAGGGAAGCTGCTAGACGGGAATTCTCTGCCTGGTTCTACCCGCTGCCCGGAACGCTACGCAGGGCAAAAGCGATTCTCGTCCTCCGTGCTTGCTTTTTCTCAGAAAGAGCCGTGGTGTGCGTTTTCGCCGGAAAACGCGTTTTCGGCCGAAAACGTGTACGTTTGCACTTCCCGGCCACAGGGAAGATGCTAGACGGGAATTCTCTGCCTGGTTCTACCCGCTGCCCGGAATGCTACGCAGGGCAAAAGCGATTCTCGTCCTCCGTGCTTGCTTTTTCTCAGAAAGAGCCGTGGTGTGCATTTTCGCCGGAAAACGCGTTTTCGGCCAAAAACGTGTACGTTTGCACTTCCCCGCCACAGGGAAGCTGCTAGACGGGAATTCGCTGCCTATTTCTACCCGCTGCCCGGAACGCTAAGGAGAGCAAAAGCGATTCTCGTCCTCCGTGCTTGCTATTTCTCAGAAAGAGCCGTGGTGTGCGTTTTCGCCAGAAAAGGCTTTTTCGGCCGAAAACGTGTACGTTTGCACTTCCCGGCCACAGGGAAGCTGCTAGCCGGGAATTCTGTGCCTGGTTCTACCCGCTGCCCGGAACGCTACGCAGGGCAAAAGCGATTCTCGTCCTCCGTGCTTGCTTTTTCTCAGAAAGAGCCGTAGTGTGCGTTTTTGCCGGTAAACGCGTTTTCGGCCGAAAACGTGTACGTTTGCACTTCCCCGCCACAGGGAAGCTGCTAGCCGGGAATTCTCTGCCTGGTTCTACCCGCTGCCCGGAACGCTACGCAGGGCAAAAGCGATTCTCGTCCTCCGTGCTTGCTTTTTCTCAGAAAGAGCCGTGGTGTGCTTTTTCACTGGAAAACGCGTTTTCTGCCGAAAACGTGTACCTTTGCACTTCCCGGCCACAGGGAAGCTGCTAGCAGGGAATTCTCTGCCTGGTTCTACCCGCTGCCCGGAACGCTACGCAGGGCAAAAGCGATTCTCGTCCTCCGTGCTTGCTTTTTCTCAGAAAGAGCCGTGGTGTGCTTTTTCGCCGGTAAACGCGTTTTCGGCCGAAAACGTGTACGTTTGCACTTCCCGGCCACAGGGAAGCTGCTAGCCGGGAATTCTCTGCCTGGTTCTATCCGCTGCCCGGAACGCTACGCAGGGCAAAAGCGATTCTCGTCCTCCGTGCTTGCTTTTTCTCAGAAAGAGCCGTGGTGTGCTTTTTCGCCGGTAAACGCGTTTTCGGCCGAAAACGTGTACGTTTGCACTTCCCGGCCACAGGGAAGCTGCTAGTCGGGAATTCTCTGCCTGGTTCTACCCGCTGCCCGGAACGCTACGCAGGGCAAAAGCGATTCTCGTCCTCCGTGCTTGCTTTTTCTCAGAAAGAGCCGTGGTGTGCGTTTTCGCCAGAAAACGCGTTTTCGGCCGAAAACGTGTACGTTTGCACTTCCCCGCCACAGGGAAGCTGCTAGCCGGGAATTCTCTGCCTGATTCTACCCGCTACCCGGAACGCTACGCAGGGCAAAAGCGATTTTCGTCCTCCGTGCTTG
The DNA here is from genome assembly GCF_965140245.1 of Athene noctua. NCBI lineage: Eukaryota > Metazoa > Chordata > Aves > Strigiformes > Strigidae > Athene > Athene noctua. The sequence continues at coordinate 321,888 of NW_027437582.1, forward strand.
CTTTTTCTCAGAAAGAGCCGTGGTGTGCTTTTTCTCCGAAAACGCGTTTTCGGCCGAAAACGTGTACGTTTGCACTTCCCCGCCACAGGGAAGCTGCTAGCCGGGAATTCTCTGCCTGGTTCTACCCGCTGCCCGGAACGCTACGCAGGGCAAAAGCGATTCTCGTCCTCCGTGCTTGCTTTTTCTCAGAAAGAGCCGTGGTGTGCGTTTTCGCCGGAAAACGCATTTTCGGCCGAAAACGTGTACGTTTGCACTTCCCGGCCACAGGGAAGCTGCTAGCCGGGAATTCTCTGCCTGGTTCTACCCGCTGCCCGGAACGCTACGCAGGGTAAAAGCGATTCTCGTCCTCCGTGCTTGCTTTTTCTCAGAAAGAGCCGTGGTGTACGTTTTCGCCGGAAAACGCGTTTTCGGCCGAAAACGTGTACGTTTGCACTTCCCGGCCACAGGGAAGCTGCTAGCCGGTAATTCTCTGCCTGGTTCTACCGCTGCCCGGAACACTACGCAGGGCAAAAGCGATTCTCGTCCTCCGTGCTTGTTTTTTCTCAGAAAGAGCCGTGGTGTGCTTTTTCACTGGAAAACGCGTTTTCTGCCGAAAACTTGTACCTTTGCACTTCCCGGCCACAGGGAAGCTGCTAGACGGGAATTCTCTGCCTGGTTCTACCCGCTGCCCGGAACGCTACGCAGGGCAAACGCGATTCTCGTCCTCCGTGCTTGCTTTTTCTCAGAAAGAGCCGTGGTGTGCGTTTTCGCCGCAAAACGCGTTTTCGGCCGAAAACGTGTACGTTTGCACTTCCCGGCCACAGGGAAGCTGCTAGACGGGAATTCTCTGCCTGGTTCTACCCGCTACCCGGAACGCTACGCAGGGCAAAAGCGATTCTCGTCCTCCGTGCTTGCTTTTTCTCAGAAAGAGCCGTGGTGTGCGTTTTCGCTGGAAAACGCGTTTTCGGCCGAAAACGTGTACGTTTGCACTTCCCCGCCACAGGGAAGCTGCTAGCCGGGAATTCTCTGCCTGGTTCTACCCGCTGCCCGGAACGCTACGCAGGGCAAAAGCGATTCTCGTCCTCCGTGCTTGCTTTTTCTCAGAAAGAGCCGTGGTGTGCGTTTTCGCCGGAAAACGCGTTTTCGGCCGAAAACGTGTAAATTTGCACTTCCCCGCCACAGGGAAGCTGCTAGCCGGGAATTCTCTGCCTGGTTCTACCCGCTGCCCGGAACGCTACGCAGGGCAAAAGCGATTCTCGTCCTCCGTGCTTGCTTTTTCTCAGAAAGAGCCGTGGTGTGCGTTTTCGCTGGAAAACGCGTTTTCGGCCGAAAACGTGTACGTTTGCACTTCCCCGCCACAGCGAAGCTGCTAGCCGGGAATTCTCTGCCTGGTTCTACCCGCTGCCCGGAACGCTACGCAGGGCAAAAGCGATTCTCGTCCTCCGTGCTTGCTTTTTCTCAGAAAGAGCCGTGGTGTGCGTTTTCGCCGGAAAACGCGTTTTCGGCCGAAAACGTGTAAATTTGCACTTCCCCGCCACAGGGAAGCTGCTAGCCGAGAATTCTCTGCCTGGTTCTACCCGCTGCCCGGAACGCTACGCAGGGCAAAAGCGATTCTCGTCCTCCGTGCTTGCTTTTTCTCAGAAAGAGCCGTGGTGTGCGTTTTCGCCGGAAAACGCGTTTTCGGCCGAAAACGTGTACGTTTGCACTTCCCGGCCACAGGGAAGCTGCTAGACGGGAATTCTCTGCCTGGTTCTACCCGCTGCCCGGAATGCTACGCAGGGCAAAAGCGATTCTCGTCCTCCGTGCTTGCTTTTTCTCAGAAAGAGCCGTGGTGTGCATTTTCGCCGGAAAACGCGTTTTCGGCCAAAAACGTGTACGTTTGCACTTCCCCGCCACAGGGAAGCTGCTAGACGGGAATTCGCTGCCTATTTCTACCCGCTGCCCGGAACGCTAAGGAGAGCAAAAGCGATTCTCGTCCTCCGTGCTTGCTTTTTCTCAGAAAGAGCCGTGGTGTGCGTTTTCGCCAGAAAAGGCTTTTTCGGCCGAAAACGTGTACGTTTGCACTTCCCGGCCACAGGGAAGCTGCTAGCCGGGAATTCTGTGCCTGGTTCTACCCGCTGCCCGGAACGCTACGCAGGGCAAAAGCGATTCTCGTCCTCCGTGCTTGCTTTTTCTCAGAAAGAGCCGTAGTGTGCGTTTTTGCCGGTAAACGCGTTTTCGGCCGAAAACGTGTACGTTTGCACTTCCCCGCCACAGGGAAGCTGCTAGCCGGGAATTCTCTGCCTGGTTCTACCCGCTGCCCGGAACGCTACGCAGGGCAAAAGCGATTCTCGTCCTCCGTGCTTGTTTTTTCTCAGAAAGAGCCGTGGTGTGCTTTTTCACTGGAAAACGCGTTTTCTGCCGAAAACGTGTACCTTTGCACTTCCCGGCCACAGGGAAGCTGCTAGCAGGGAATTCTCTGCCTGGTTCTACCCGCTGCCCGGAACGCTACGCAGGGCAAAAGCGATTCTCGTCCTCCGTGCTTGCTTTTTCTCAGAAAGAGCCGTGGTGTGCGTTTTCGCCGGAAAACGCGTTTTCGGCCGAAAACGTGTAAATTTGCACTTCCCCGCCACAGGGAAGCTGCTAGCCGGGAATTCTCTGCCTGGTTCTACCCGCTGCCCGGAACGCTACGCAGGGCAAAAGCGGTTCTCGTCCTCCGTGCTTGCTTTTTCTCAGAAAGAGCCGTGGTGTGCGTTTTCGCCACAAAACGCGTTTTCGGCCGAAAACGTGTACGTTTGCACTTCCCGGCCACAGGGAAGCTGCTAGCCGGGAATTCTCTGCCTGGTTCTACCCGCTGCCCGGAACGCTACGCAGGGCAAAAGCGATTCTCGTCCTCCGTGCTTGCTTTTTCTCAGAAAGAGCCGTGGTGTGCGTTTTCGCCGGAAAACGCGTTTTCGGCCGAAAACGTGTAAATTTGCACTTCCCCGCCACAGGGAAGCTGCTAGCCGGGAATTCTCTGCCTGGTTCTACCCGCTGCCCGGAACGCTACGCAGGGCAAAAGCGATTCTCGTCCTCCGTGCTTGTTTTTTCTCAGAAAGAGCCGTGGTGTGCTTTTTCACTGGAAAACGCGTTTTCTGCCGAAAACTTGTACCTTTGCACTTCCCGGCCACAGGGAAGCTGCTAGACGGGAATTCTCTGCCTGGTTCTACCCGCTGCCCGGAACGCTACGCAGGGCAAACGCGATTCTCGTCCTCCGTGCTTGCTTTTTCTCAGAAAGAGCCGTGGTGTGCGTTTTCGCCGCAAAACGCGTTTTCGGCCGAAAACGTGTACGTTTGCACTTCCCGGCCACAGGGAAGCTGCTAGACGGGAATTCTCTGCCTGGTTCTACCCGCTACCCGGAACGCTACGCAGGGCAAAAGCGATTCTCGTCCTCCGTGCTTGCTTTTTCTCAGAAAGAGCCGTGGTGTGCGTTTTCGCCGGAAAACGCGTTTTCGGCCGAAAACGTGTAAATTTGCACTTCCCCGCCACAGGGAAGCTGCTAGCCGGGAATTCTCTGCCTGGTTCTACCCGCTGCCCGGAACGCTACGCAGGGCAAAAGCGATTCTCGTCCTCCGTGCTTGCTTTTTCTCAGAAAGAGCCGTGGTGTGCGTTTTCGCCGGAAAACATGTTTTCGGCCGAAAACGTGTACATTTGCAATTCCAGGCCACAGGGAAGCTGCTAGCCGGGAATTCTCTGCCTGGTTCTACCCGCTGCCCGGAACGCTACGCAGGGCAAAAGCGATTCTCGTCCTCCGTGCTTGCTTTTTCTCAGAAAGAGCCGTGGTGTGCGTTTTCGCCGGAAAACGCATTTTCGGCCGAAAACGTGTACGTTTGCACTTCCCGGCCACAGGGAAGCTGCTAGCCGGGAATTCTCTGCCTGGTTCTACCCGCTGCCCGGAACGCTACGCAGGGTAAAAGCGATTCTCGTCCTCCGTGCTTGCTTTTTCTCAGAAAGAGCCGTGGTGTACGTTTTCGCCGGAAAACGCGTTTTCGGCCGAAAACGTGTACGTTTGCACTTCCCGGCCACAGGGAAGCTGCTAGCCGGTAATTCTCTGCCTGGTTCTACCGCTGCCCGGAACACTACGCAGGGCAAAAGCGATTCTCGTCCTCCGTGCTTGTTTTTTCTCAGAAAGAGCCGTGGTGTGCTTTTTCACTGGAAAACGCGTTTTCTGCCGAAAACTTGTACCTTTGCACTTCCCGGCCACAGGGAAGCTGCTAGACGGGAATTCTCTGCCTGGTTCTACCCGCTGCCCGGAACGCTACGCAGGGCAAACGCGATTCTCGTCCTCCGTGCTTGCTTTTTCTCAGAAAGAGCCGTGGTGTGCGTTTTCGCCGCAAAACGCGTTTTCGGCCGAAAACGTGTACGTTTGCACTTCCCCGCCACAGGGAAGCTGCTAGACGGGAATTCTCTGCCTGGTTCTACCCGCTACCCGGAACGCTACGCAGGGCAAAAGCGATTCTCGTCCTCCGTGCTTGCTTTTTCTCAGAAAGAGCCGTGGTGTGCGTTTTCGCTGGAAAACGCGTTTTCGGCCGAAAACGTGTACGTTTGCACTTCCCCGCCACAGGGAAGCTGCTAGCCGGGAATTCTCTGCCTGGTTCTACCCGCTGCCCGGAACGCTACGCAGGGCAAAAGCGATTCTCGTCCTCCGTGCTTGCTTTTTCTCAGAAAGAGCCGTGGTGTGCGTTTTCGCCGGAAAACGCGTTTTCGGCCGAAAACGTGTAAATTTGCACTTCCCCGCCACAGGGAAGCTGCTAGCCGGGAATTCTCTGCCTGGTTCTACCCGCTGCCCGGAACGCTACGCAGGGCAAAAGCGATTCTCGTCCTCCGTGCTTGCTTTTTCTCAGAAAGAGCCGTGGTGTGCGTTTTCGCTGGAAAACGCGTTTTCGGCCGAAAACGTGTACGTTTGCACTTCCCCGCCACAGCGAAGCTGCTAGCCGGGAATTCTCTGCCTGGTTCTACCCGCTGCCCGGAACGCTACGCAGGGCAAAAGCGATTCTCGTCCTCCGTGCTTGCTTTTTCTCAGAAAGAGCCGTGGTGTGCGTTTTCGCCGGAAAACGCGTTTTCGGCCGAAAACGTGTAAATTTGCACTTCCCCGCCACAGGGAAGCTGCTAGCCGAGAATTCTCTGCCTGGTTCTACCCGCTGCCCGGAACGCTACGCAGGGCAAAAGCGATTCTCGTCCTCCGTGCTTGCTTTTTCTCAGAAAGAGCCGTGGTGTGCGTTTTCGCCGGAAAACGCGTTTTCGGCCGAAAACGTGTACGTTTGCACTTCCCGGCCACAGGGAAGCTGCTAGACGGGAATTCTCTGCCTGGTTCTACCCGCTGCCCGGAATGCTACGCAGGGCAAAAGCGATTCTCGTCCTCCGTGCTTGCTTTTTCTCAGAAAGAGCCGTGGTGTGCATTTTCGCCGGAAAACGCGTTTTCGGCCAAAAACGTGTACGTTTGCACTTCCCCGCCACAGGGAAGCTGCTAGACGGGAATTCGCTGCCTATTTCTACCCGCTGCCCGGAACGCTAAGGAGAGCAAAAGCGATTCTCGTCCTCCGTGCTTGCTTTTTCTCAGAAAGAGCCGTGGTGTGCGTTTTCGCCAGAAAAGGCTTTTTCGGCCGAAAACGTGTACGTTTGCACTTCCCGGCCACAGGGAAGCTGCTAGCCGGGAATTCTGTGCCTGGTTCTACCCGCTGCCCGGAACGCTACGCAGGGCAAAAGCGATTCTCGTCCTCCGTGCTTGCTTTTTCTCAGAAAGAGCCGTGGTGTGCGTTTTCGCCGGAAAACGCGTTTTCGGCCGAAAACGTGTACGTTTGCACTTCCCGGCCACAGGGAAGCTGCTAGACGGGAATTCTCTGCCTGGTTCTACCCGCTGCCCGGAATGCTACGCAGGGCAAAAGCGATTCTCGTCCTCCGTGCTTGCTTTTTCTCAGAAAGAGCCGTGGTGTGCATTTTCGCTGGAAAACGCGTTTTCGGCCAAAAACGTGTACGTTTGCACTTCCCCGCCACAGGGAAGCTGCTAGACGGGAATTCGCTGCCTATTTCTACCCGCTGCCCGGAACGCTAAGGAGAGCAAAAGCGATTCTCGTCCTCCGTGCTTGCTTTTTCTCAGAAAGAGCCGTGGTGTGCGTTTTCGCCAGAAAAGGCTTTTTCGGCCGAAAACGTGTACGTTTGCACTTCCCGGCCACAGGGAAGCTGCTAGCCGGGAATTCTGTGCCTGGTTCTACCCGCTGCCCGGAACGCTACGCAGGGCAAAAGCGATTCTCGTCCTCCGTGCTTGCTTTTTCTCAGAAAGAGCCGTAGTGTGCGTTTTTGCCGGTAAACGCGTTTTCGGCCGAAAACGTGTACGTTTGCACTTCCCCGCCACAGGGAAGCTGCTAGCCGGGAATTCTCTGCCTGGTTCTACCCGCTGCCCGGAACGCTACGCAGGGCAAAAGCGATTCTCGTCCTCCGTGCTTGTTTTTTCTCAGAAAGAGCCGTGGTGTGCTTTTTCACTGGAAAACGCGTTTTCTGCCGAAAACGTGTACCTTTGCACTTCCCGGCCACAGGGAAGCTGCTAGCAGGGAATTCTCTGCCTGGTTCTACCCGCTGCCCGGAACGCTACGCAGGGCAAAAGCGATTCTCGTCCTCCGTGCTTGCTTTTTCTCAGAAAGAGCCGTGGTGTGCGTTTTCGCCGGAAAACGCGTTTTCGGCCGAAAACGTGTAAATTTGCACTTCCCCGCCACAGGGAAGCTGCTAGCCGGGAATTCTCTGCCTGGTTCTACCCGCTGCCCGGAACGCTACGCAGGGCAAAAGCGGTTCTCGTCCTCCGTGCTTGCTTTTTCTCAGAAAGAGCCGTGGTGTGCGTTTTCGCCACAAAACGCGTTTTCGGCCGAAAACGTGTACGTTTGCACTTCCCGGCCACAGGGAAGCTGCTAGCCGGGAATTCTCTGCCTGGTTCTACCCGCTGCCCGGAACGCTACGCAGGGCAAAAGCGATTCTCGTCCTCCGTGCTTGCTTTTTCTCAGAAAGAGCCGTGGTGTGCGTTTTCGCCGGAAAACGCGTTTTCGGCCGAAAACGTGTAAATTTGCACTTCCCCGCCACAGGGAAGCTGCTAGCCGGGAATTCTCTGCCTGGTTCTACCCGCTGCCCGGAACGCTACGCAGGGCAAAAGCGATTCTCGTCCTCCGTGCTTGTTTTTTCTCAGAAAGAGCCGTGGTGTGCTTTTTCACTGGAAAACGCGTTTTCTGCCGAAAACTTGTACCTTTGCACTTCCCGGCCACAGGGAAGCTGCTAGACGGGAATTCTCTGCCTGGTTCTACCCGCTGCCCGGAACGCTACGCAGGGCAAACGCGATTCTCGTCCTCCGTGCTTGCTTTTTCTCAGAAAGAGCCGTGGTGTGCGTTTTCGCCGCAAAACGCGTTTTCGGCCGAAAACGTGTACGTTTGCACTTCCCGGCCACAGGGAAGCTGCTAGACGGGAATTCTCTGCCTGGTTCTACCCGCTACCCGGAACGCTACGCAGGGCAAAAGCGATTCTCGTCCTCCGTGCTTGCTTTTTCTCAGAAAGAGCCGTGGTGTGCGTTTTCGCCGGAAAACGCGTTTTCGGCCGAAAACGTGTAAATTTGCACTTCCCCGCCACAGGGAAGCTGCTAGCCGGGAATTCTCTGCCTGGTTCTACCCGCTGCCCGGAACGCTACGCAGGGCAAAAGCGATTCTCGTCCTCCGTGCTTGCTTTTTCTCAGAAAGAGCCGTGGTGTGCGTTTTCGCCGGAAAACATGTTTTCGGCCGAAAACGTGTACATTTGCAATTCCAGGCCACAGGGAAGCTGCTAGCCGGGAATTCTCTGCCTGGTTCTACCCGCTGCCCGGAACGCTACGCAGGGCAAAAGCGATTCTCGTCCTCCGTGCTTGCTTTTTCTCAGAAAGAGCCGTGGTGTGCGTTTTCGCCGGAAAACGCATTTTCGGCCGAAAACGTGTACGTTTGCACTTCCCGGCCACAGGGAAGCTGCTAGCCGGGAATTCTCTGCCTGGTTCTACCCGCTGCCCGGAACGCTACGCAGGGTAAAAGCGATTCTCGTCCTCCGTGCTTGCTTTTTCTCAGAAAGAGCCGTGGTGTACGTTTTCGCCGGAAAACGCGTTTTCGGCCGAAAACGTGTACGTTTGCACTTCCCGGCCACAGGGAAGCTGCTAGCCGGTAATTCTCTGCCTGGTTCTACCGCTGCCCGGAACACTACGCAGGGCAAAAGCGATTCTCGTCCTCCGTGCTTGTTTTTTCTCAGAAAGAGCCGTGGTGTGCTTTTTCACTGGAAAACGCGTTTTCTGCCGAAAACTTGTACCTTTGCACTTCCCGGCCACAGGGAAGCTGCTAGACGGGAATTCTCTGCCTGGTTCTACCCGCTGCCCGGAACGCTACGCAGGGCAAACGCGATTCTCGTCCTCCGTGCTTGCTTTTTCTCAGAAAGAGCCGTGGTGTGCGTTTTCGCCGCAAAACGCGTTTTCGGCCGAAAACGTGTACGTTTGCACTTCCCGGCCACAGGGAAGCTGCTAGACGGGAATTCTCTGCCTGGTTCTACCCGCTACCCGGAACGCTACGCAGGGCAAAAGCGATTCTCGTCCTCCGTGCTTGCTTTTTCTCAGAAAGAGCCGTGGTGTGCGTTTTCGCTGGAAAACGCGTTTTCGGCCGAAAACGTGTACGTTTGCACTTCCCCGCCACAGGGAAGCTGCTAGCCGGGAATTCTCTGCCTGGTTCTACCCGCTGCCCGGAACGCTACGCAGGGCAAAAGCGATTCTCGTCCTCCGTGCTTGCTTTTTCTCAGAAAGAGCCGTGGTGTGCGTTTTCGCCGGAAAACGCGTTTTCGGCCGAAAACGTGTAAATTTGCACTTCCCCGCCACAGGGAAGCTGCTAGCCGGGAATTCTCTGCCTGGTTCTACCCGCTGCCCGGAACGCTACGCAGGGCAAAAGCGATTCTCGTCCTCCGTGCTTGCTTTTTCTCAGAAAGAGCCGTGGTGTGCGTTTTCGCTGGAAAACGCGTTTTCGGCCGAAAACGTGTACGTTTGCACTTCCCCGCCACAGCGAAGCTGCTAGCCGGGAATTCTCTGCCTGGTTCTACCCGCTGCCCGGAACGCTACGCAGGGCAAAAGCGATTCTCGTCCTCCGTGCTTGCTTTTTCTCAGAAAGAGCCGTGGTGTGCGTTTTCGCCGGAAAACGCGTTTTCGGCCGAAAACGTGTAAATTTGCACTTCCCCGCCACAGGGAAGCTGCTAGCCGAGAATTCTCTGCCTGGTTCTACCCGCTGCCCGGAACGCTACGCAGGGCAAAAGCGATTCTCGTCCTCCGTGCTTGCTTTTTCTCAGAAAGAGCCGTGGTGTGCGTTTTCGCCGGAAAACGCGTTTTCGGCCGAAAACGTGTACGTTTGCACTTCCCGGCCACAGGGAAGCTGCTAGACGGGAATTCTCTGCCTGGTTCTACCCGCTGCCCGGAATGCTACGCAGGGCAAAAGCGATTCTCGTCCTCCGTGCTTGCTTTTTCTCAGAAAGAGCCGTGGTGTGCATTTTCGCCGGAAAACGCGTTTTCGGCCAAAAACGTGTACGTTTGCACTTCCCCGCCACAGGGAAGCTGCTAGACGGGAATTCGCTGCCTATTTCTACCCGCTGCCCGGAACGCTAAGGAGAGCAAAAGCGATTCTCGTCCTCCGTGCTTGCTTTTTCTCAGAAAGAGCCGTGGTGTGCGTTTTCGCCAGAAAAGGCTTTTTCGGCCGAAAACGTGTACGTTTGCACTTCCCGGCCACAGGGAAGCTGCTAGCCGGGAATTCTGTGCCTGGTTCTACCCGCTGCCCGGAACGCTACGCAGGGCAAAAGCGATTCTCGTCCTCCGTGCTTGCTTTTTCTCAGAAAGAGCCGTAGTGTGCGTTTTTGCCGGTAAACGCGTTTTCGGCCGAAAACGTGTACGTTTGCACTTCCCCGCCACAGGGAAGCTGCTAGCCGGGAATTCTCTGCCTGGTTCTACCCGCTGCCCGGAACGCTACGCAGGGCAAAAGCGATTCTCGTCCTCCGTGCTTGTTTTTTCTCAGAAAGAGCCGTGGTGTGCTTTTTCACTGGAAAACGCGTTTTCTGCCGAAAACGTGTACCTTTGCACTTCCCGGCCACAGGGAAGCTGCTAGCAGGGAATTCTCTGCCTGGTTCTACCCGCTGCCCGGAACGCTACGCAGGGCAAAAGCGATTCTCGTCCTCCGTGCTTGCTTTTTCTCAGAAAGAGCCGTGGTGTGCTTTTTCGCCGGTAAACGCGTTTTCGGCCGAAAACGTGTACGTTTGCACTTCCCGGCCACAGGGAAGCTGCTAGCCGGGAATTCTCTGCCTGGTTCTATCCGCTGCCCGGAACGCTACGCAGGGCAAAAGCGATTCTCGTCCTCCGTGCTTGCTTTTTCTCAGAAAGAGCCGTGGTGTGCTTTTTCGCCGGTAAACGCGTTTTCGGACGAAAACGTGTACGTTTGCACTTCCCGGCCACAGGGAAGCTGCTAGTCGGGAATTCTCTGCCTGGTTCTACCCGCTGCCCGGAACGCTACGCAGGGCAAAAGCGATTCTCGTCCTCCGTGCTTGCTTTTTCTCAGAAAGAGCCGTGGTGTGCGTTTTCGCCAGAAAACGCGTTTTCGGCCGAAAACGTGTACGTTTGCACTTCCCCGCCACAGGGAAGCTGCTAGCCGGGAATTCTCTGCCTGGTTCTACCCGCTACCCGGAACGCTACGCAGGGCAAAAGCGATTTTCGTCCTCCGTGCTTGCTTTTTCTCAGAAAGAGCCGTGGTGTGCTTTTTCTCCGAAAACGCGTTTTCGGCCGAAAACGTGTACGTTTGCACTTCCCCGCCACAGGGAAGCTGCTAGCCGGGAATTCTCTGCCTGGTTCTACCCGCTGCCCGGAACGCTACGCAGGGCAAAATCGATTCTCGTCCTCCGTGCTTGCTTTTTCTCAGAAAGAGCCGTAGTGTGCGTTTTTGCCGGTAAACGCGTTTTCGGCCGAAAACGTCTACGTTTGCACTTCCCCGCCACAGGGAAGCTGCTAGCCGGGAATTCTCTGCCTGGTTCTACCCGCTGCCCGGAACGCTACGCAGGGCAAAAGCGATTCTCGTCCTCCGTGCTTGTTTTTTCTCAGAAAGAGCCGTGGTGTGCTTTTTCACTGGAAAACGCGTTTTCTGCCGAAAACGTGTACCTTTGCACTTCCCGGCCACAGGGAAGCTGCTAGCAGGGAATTCTCTGCCTGGTTCTACCCGCTGCCCGGAACGCTACGCAGGGCAAAAGCGATTCTCGTCCTCCGTGCTTGCTTTTTCTCAGAAAGAGCCGTGGTGTGCATTTTCGCCGGTAAACGCGTTTTCGGCCGAAAATATTTACGTTTGCACTTCCCGGCCACAGGGAAGCTGCTAGCCGGGAATTCTCTGCCTGGTTCTACCCGCTGCCCGGAACGCTACGCAGGGCAAAAGCGATTCTCGTCCTCCGTGCTTGCTTTTTCTCAGAAAGAGCCGTGGTGTGCGTTTTCGCCAGATAACATGTTTTCGGCCGAAAACGTGTACGTTTGCAATTCCAGGCCACAGGGAAGCTGCTAGCCGGGAATTCTCTGCCTGGTTCTACCCGCTGCCCGGAACGCTACGCAGGGCAAAAGCGATTCTCGTCCTCCGTGCTTGCTTTTTCTCAGAAAGAGCCGTGGTGTACGTTTTCGCCGGAAAACGCGTTTTCGGCCGAAAACGTGTACGTTTGCACTTCCCGGCCACAGGGAAGCTGCTAGCCGGTAATTCGCTGCCTGGTTCTACCGCTGCCCGGAACACTACGCAGGGCAAAAGCGATTCTCGTCCTCCGTGCTTGCTTTTTCTCAGAAAGAGCCGTGGTGTGCGTTTTCGCTGGAAAACGCGTTTTCGGCCGAAAACGTGTACGTTTGCACTTCCCGGCCACAGGGAAGCTGCTAGCCGGGAATTCTCTGCCTGGTTCTACCCGCTGCCCGGAACGCTACGCAGGGCAAAAGCGATTCTCGTCCTCCGTGCTTGCTTTTTCTCAGAAAGAGCCGTGGTGTGCGTTTTCGCCGCAAAACGCGTTTTCGGCCGAAAACGTGTACGTTTGCACTTCCCGGCCACAGGGAAGCTGCTAGCCGGGAATTCTCTGCCTGGTTCTACCCGCTGCCCGGAACGCTACGCAGGGCAAAAGCGATTCTCGTCCTCCGTGCTTGCTTTTTCTCAGAAAGAGCCGTGGTGTGCGTTTTCGCTGGAAAACGCGTTTTCGGCCGAAAACGTGTACGTTTGCACTTCCCCGCCACAGGGAAGCTGCTAGCCGGGAATTCTCTGCCTGGTTCTACCCGCTGCCCGGAACGCTACGCAGGGCAAAAGCGATTCTCGTCCTCCGTGCTTGCTTTTTCTCAGAAAGAGCCGTGGTGTGCGTTTTCGCCGGAAAACGCGTTTTCGGCCGAAAACGTGTAAATTTGCACTTCCCCGCCACAGGGAAGCTGCTAGCCGGGAATTCTCTGCCTGGTTCTACCCGCTGCCCGGAACGCTACGCAGGGCAAAAGCGATTCTCGTCCTCCGTGCTTGCTTTTTCTCAGAAAGAGCCGTGGTGTGCGTTTTCGCCGGAAAACGCGTTTTCGGCCGAAAACGTGTAAATTTGCACTTCCCCGCCACAGGGAAGCTGCTAGCCGGGAATTCTCTGCCTGGTTCTACCCGCTGCCCGGAACGCTACGCAGGGCAAAAGCGATTCTCGTCCTCCGTGCTTGTTTTTTCTCAGAAAGAGCCGTGGTGTGCTTTTTCACTGGAAAACGCGTTTTCTGCCGAAAACTTGTACCTTTGCACTTCCCGGCCACAGGGAAGCTGCTAGCAGGGAATTCTCTGCCTGGTTCTATCCGCTGCCCGGAACGCTACGCAGGGCAAAAGCGATTCTCGTCCTCCGTGCTTGCTTTTTCTCAGAAAGAGCCGTGGTGTGCATTTTCGCCGGTAAACGCGTTTTCGGCCGAAAATATTTACGTTTACACTTCCCGGCCACAGGGAAGCTGCTAGACGGGAATTCTCTGCCTGGTTCTACCCGCTGCCCGGAACGCTACGCAGGGCAAAAGCGATTCTCGTCCTCCGTGCTTGCTTTTTCTCAGAAAGAGCCGTGGTGTGCGTTTTCGCCGGAAAACATGTTTTCGGCCGAAAACGTGTACATTTGCAATTCCAGGCCACAGGGAAGCTGCTAGCCGGGAATTCTCTGCCTGGTTCTACCCGCTGCCCGGAACGCTACGCAGGGCAAAAGCGATTCTCGTCCTCCGTGCTTGCTTTTTCTCAGAAAGAGCCGTGGTGTGCGTTTTCGCCGGAAAACGCGTTTTCGGCCGAAAACGTGTACGTTTGCACTTCCCGGCCACAGGGAAGCTGCTAGCCGGAAATTCTCTGCCTGGTTCTACCCGCTGCCCGGAACGCTACGCAGGGTAAAAGCGATTCTCGTCCTCCGTGCTTGCTTTTTCTCAGAAAGAGCCGTGGTGTACGTTTTCGCCGGAAAACGCGTTTTCGGCCGAAAACGTGTACGTTTGCACTTCCCGGCCACAGGGAAGCTGCTAGCCGGTAATTCTCTGCCTGGTTCTACCCGCTGCCCGGAACACTACGCAGGGCAAAAGCGATTCTCGTCCTCCGTGCTTGCTTTTTCTCAGAAAGAGCCGTGGTGTGCGTTTTCGCTGGAAAACGCGTTTTCGGCCGAAAACGTGTACGTTTACACTTCCCGGCCACAGGGAAGCTGCTAGACGGGAATTCTCTGCCTGGTTCTACCCGCTGCCCGGAACGCTACGCAGGGCAAAAGCGATTCTCGTCCTCCGTGCTTGCTTTTTCTCAGAAAGAGCCGTGGTGTGCGTTTTCGCCGCAAAACGCGTTTTCGGCCGAAAACGTGTACGTTTGCACTTCCCGGCCACAGGGAAGCTGCTAGCCGGGAATTCTCTGCCTGGTTCTACCCGCTACCCGGAACACTACGCAGGGCAAAAGCGATTCTCGTCCTCCGTGCTTGCTTTTTCTCAGAAAGAGCCGTGGTGTGCGTTTTCGCCGGAAAACGCGTTTTCGGCCGAAAACGTGTACGTTTGCACTTCCCGGCCACAGGGAAGCTGCTAGCCGGGAATTCTCTGCCTGGTTCTACCCGCTGCCCGGAACGCTACGCAGGGCAAAAGCGATTCTCGTCCTCCGTGCTTGCTTTTTCTCAGAAAGAGTCGTGGTGTGCGTTTTCGCCGGAAAACGCGTTTTCGGCCGAAAACGTGTAAATTTGCACTTCCCCGCCACAGGGAAGCTGCTAGCCGGGAATTCTCTGCCTGGTTCTACCCGCTGCCCGGAACGCTACGCAGGGCAAAAGCGATTCTCGTCCTCCGTGCTTGCTTTTTCTCAGAAAGAGCCGTGGTGTGCGTTTTCGCCGGAAAACGCGTTTTCGGCCGAAAACGTGTACGTTTGCACTTCCCGGCCACAGGGAAGCTGCTAGCCGGGAATTCTCTGCCTGGTTCTACGCGCTACCCGGAACACTACGCAGGGCAAAAGCGATTTTCGTCCTCCGTGCTTGCTTTTTCTCAGAAAGAGCCGTGGTGTGCGTTTTCGCCGGAAAACGCGTTTTCGGCCGAAAACGTGTACGTTTGCACTTCCCCGCCACAGGGAAGCTGCTAGCCGGGAATACTCTGCCTGGTTCTACCCGCTGCCCGGAACGCTACGCAGGGCAAAAGCGATTCTCGTCCTCCGTGCTTGCTTTTTCTCAGAAAGAGCCGTGGTGTGCGTTTTCGCCGGAAAATGCGTTTTCGGCCGAAAACGTGTAAATTTGCACTTCCCCGCCACAGGGAAGCTGCTAGCCGGGAATTCTCTGCCTGGTTCTACCCGCTGCCCGGAACGCTACGCAGGGCAAAAGCGATTCTCGTCCTCCGTGCTTGCTTTTTCTCAGAAAGAGCCGTGGTGTGCGTTTTCGCCGGAAAACGCGTTTTCGGCCGAAAACGTGTACCTTTGCACTTCCCGGCCACAGGGAAGCTGCTAGACGGGAATTCTCTGCCTGGTTCTACCCGCTGCCCGGAACGCTACGCAGGGCAAAAGCGATTCTCGTCCTCCGTGCTTGCTTTTTCTCAGAAAGAGCCGTGGTGTGCTTTTTCGCCGGAAAACGCGTTTTCGGCCGAAAACGTGTACGTTTGCACTTCCCGGCCACAGGGAAGATGCTAGCCGGCAATTCGCTGCCTATTTCTACCCGCTGCTCAGAACGCTACGCAGGGCAAAAGCGATTCTCGTCCTCCGTGCTTGCTTTTTCTCAGAAAGAGCCGTGGTGTGCGTTTTCGCGGGAAAACGCGTTTTCGGCCGAAAACGTGTACGTTTGCACTTCCCCGCCACAGGGAAGCTGCTAGCCGGGAATTCTCTGCCTGGTTCTACCCGCTGCCCGGAACACTACGCAGGGCAAAAGCGATTCTCGTCCTCCGTGCTTGCTTTTTCTCAGAAAGAGCCGTGGTGTGCTTTTTCGCCGGAAAACGCGTTTTCGGCCGAAAACGTGTACGTTTGCACTTCCCGGCCACAGGGAAGCTGCTAGCCGGGAATTCTCTGCCTGGTTTTACCCGCTCTCCGGAACGCTACGCAGGGCAAAAGCGATTTTCGTCCTCCGTGCTTGCTTTTTCTCAGAAAGAGCCGTGGTGTGCGTTTTCGCCGGAAAACGCGTTTTCGGCCGAAAACGTGTACCTTTGCACTTCCCGGCCACAGGGAAGCTGCTAGCCGGGAATTCTCTGCCTGGTTCTACCCGCTGCCCGGAACGCTACGCAGGGCAAAAGCGATTTTCGTCCTCCGTGCTTGCTTTTTCTCAGAAAGAGCCATGGTGTGCTTTTTCGCCGGAAAACGCGTTTTCGGCCGAAAACGTGTACGTTTGCACTTCCCGGCCACAGGGAAGCTGCTAGCCGGCAATTCGTTGCCTATTTCTACCCGCTGCTCAGAACGCTACGCAGGGCAAAAGCGATTCTCGTCCTCCGTGCTTGCTTTTTCTCAGAAAGAGCCGTGGTGTGCGTTTTCGCCGGAAAACGCGTTTTCGGCCGAAAACGTGTACGTTTGCACTTCCCCGCCACAGGGAAGCTGCTAGCAGGGAATTCGCTGCCTATTTCTACCCGCTGCCCGGAACGCTACGCAGGGCAAAAGCGATTCTCGTCCTCCGTGCTTGCTTTTTCTCAGAAAGAGCCGTGGTGTGCGTTTTCGCGGGAAAACGCGTTTTCGGCCGAAAACGTGTACGTTTGCACTTCCCGGCCACAGGGAAGCTGCTAGACGGGAATTCTCTGCCTGGTTCTATCCGCTGCCCGGAACGCTACGCAGGGCAAAAGCGATTCTCGTCCTCCGTGCTTGCTTTTTCTCAGAAAGAGCCGTGGTGTGCTTTTTCGCCGGTAAACGCGTTTTCGGCCGAAATCGTGTACGTTTGCACTTCCCGGCCACAGGGAAGCTGCTAGCCGGGAATTCTCTGCCTGGTTCTACCCGCTGCCCGGAACGCTACGCAGGGCAAAAGCGATTCTCGTCCTCCGTGCTTGCTTTTTCTCAGAAAGAGCCGTGGTGTGCGTTTTCGCCGGAAAACGCGTTTTCGGCGAAAACGTGTACGTTTGCACTTCCCGGCCACAGGGAAGCTGCTAGCCGGGAATTCTCTGCCTGGTTCTACCCGCTGCCCGGAACACTACGCAGGGCAAAAGCGATTCTCGTCCTCCGTGCTTGCTTTTTCTCAGAAAGAGCCGTGGTGTGCGTTTTCGCCAGGAAACGCGTTTTCGGCCGAAAAAGTGTACGTTTGCACTTCCCCGCCACAGGGAAGCTGCTAGCCGGGAATTCTCTGCCTGGTTCTACCCGCTGCCCGGAACGCTACGCAGGGCAAAAGCGATTCTCGTCCTCCGTGCTTGCTTTTTCTCAGAAAGAGCCATGGTGTGCTTTTTCTCCGAAAACGCGTTTTCGGCCGAAAACGTGTACGTTTGCACTTCCCCGCCACAGGGAAGCTGCTAGCCGGGAATTCTCTGCCTGGTTCTACCCGCTGCCCGGAACGCTACGCAGGGCAAAATCGATTCTCGTCCTCCGTGCTTGCTTTTTCTCAGAAAGAGCCGTAGTGTGCGTTTTTGCCGGTAAACGCGTTTTCGGCCGAAAACGTGTACGTTTGCACTTCCCCGCCACAGGGAAGCTGCTAGCCGGGAATTCTCTGCCTGGTTCTACCCGCTGCCCGGAACGCTACGCAGGGCAAAAGCGATTCTCGTCCTCCGTGCTTGTTTTTTCTCAGAAAGAGCCGTGGTGTGCTTTTTCACTGGAAAACGCGTTTTCTGCCGAAAACGTGTACCTTTGCACTTCCCGGCCACAGGGAAGCTGCTAGCAGGGAATTCTCTGCCTGGTTCTACCCGCTGCCCGGAACGCTACGCAGGGCAAAAGCGATTCTCGTCCTCCGTGCTTGCTTTTTCTCAGAAAGAGCCGTGGTGTGCGTTTTCGCCGGAAAACGCGTTTTCGGCCGAAAACGTGTAAATTTGCACTTCCCCGCCACAGGGAAGCTGCTAGCCGGGAATTCTCTGCCTGGTTCTACCCGCTGCCCGGAACGCTACGCAGGGCAAAAGCGATTCTCGTCCTCCGTGCTTGCTTTTTCTCAGAAAGAGCCGTAGTGTGCGTTTTTGCCGGTAAACGCGTTTTCGGCCGAAAACGTGTACGTTTGCACTTCCCCGCCACAGGGAAGCTGCTAGCCGGGAATTCTCTGCCTGGTTCTACCCGCTGCCCGGAACGCTACGCAGGGCAAAAGCGATTCTCGTCCTCCGTGCTTGTTTTTTCTCAGAAAGAGCCGTGGTGTGCTTTTTCACTGGAAAACGCGTTTTCTGCCGAAAACGTGTACCTTTGCACTTCCCGGCCACAGGGAAGCTGCTAGCAGGGAATTCTCTGCCTGGTTCTACCCGCTGCCCGGAACGCTACGCAGGGCAAAAGCGATTCTCGTCCTCCGTGCTTGCTTTTTCTCAGAAAGAGCCGTGGTGTGCGTTTTCGCCGGAAAACGCGTTTTCGGCCGAAAACGTGTAAATTTGCACTTCCCCGCCACAGGGAAGCTGCTAGCCGGGAATTCTCTGCCTGGTTCTACCCGCTGCCCGGAACGCTACGCAGGGCAAAAGCGATTCTCGTCCTCCGTGCTTGCTTTTTCTCAGAAAGAGCCGTGGTGTGCGTTTTCGCAGGAAAACGCGTTTTCGGCCGAAAACGTGTACGTTTGCACTTCCCGGCCACAGGGAAGCTGCTAGACGGGAATTCTCTGCCTGGTTCTACCCGCTGCCCGGAACGCTACGCAGGGCAAAAGCGATTCTCGTCCTCCGTGCTTGCTTTTTCTCAGAAAGAGCCGTGGTGTGCATTTTCGCCGGAAAACGCGTTTTCGGCCAAAAACGTGTACGTTTGCACTTCCCCGCCACAGGGAAGCTGCTAGACGGGAATTCGCTGCCTATTTCTACCCGCTGCCCGGAACGCTAAGGAGAGCAAAAGCGATTCTCGTCCTCCGTGCTTGCTTTTTCTCAGAAAGAGCCGTGGTGTGCGTTTAGCCGGAAAACGCGTTTTCGGCCGAAAACGTGTACGTTTGCACTTCCCGGCCACAGGGAAGCTGCTAGCCGGGAATTCTGTGCCTGGTTCTACCCGCTGCCCGGAACGCTACGCAGGGCAAAAGCGATTCTCGTCCTCCGTGCTTGCTTTTTCTCAGAAAGAGCCGTAGTGTGCGTTTTTGCCGGTAAACGCGTTTTCCGCCTAAAACGTGTACGTTTGCACTTCCCCGCCACAGGGAAGCTGCTAGCCGGGAATTCTCTGCCTGGTTCTACCCGCTGCCCGGAACGCTACGCAGGGCAAAAGCGATTCTCGTCCTCCGTGCTTGTTTTTTCTCAGAAAGAGCCGTGGTGTGCTTTTTCACTGGAAAACGCGTTTTCTGCCGAAAACGTGTACCTTTGCACTTCCCGGCCACAGGGAAGCTGCTAGCAGGGAATTCTCTGCCTGGTTCTATCCGCTGCCCGGAACGCTACGCAGGGCAAAAGCGATTCTCGTACTCCGTGCTTGCTTTTTCTCAGAAAGAGCCGTGGTGTGCTTTTTCGCTGGTAAACGCGTTTTCGGCCGAAAACGTGTACGTTTGCACTTCCCGGCCACAGGGAAGCTGCTAGCCGGGAATTCTATGCCTGGTTCTTTCCGCTGCCCGGAACGCTACGCAGGGCAAAAGCGATTCTCGTCCTCCGTGCTTGCTTTTTCTCAGAAAGAGCCGTGGTGTGCTTTTTCGCCGGTAAACGCGTTTTCGGCCGAAAACGTGTACGTTTGCACTTCCCGGCCACAGGGAAGCTGCTAGCCGGGAATTCTCTGCCTGGTTCTACCCGCTGCCCGGAACGCTACGCAGGGCAAAAGCGATTCTCGTCCTCCGTGCTTGCTTTTTCTCAGAAAGAGCCGTGGTGTGCGTTTTCGCCGGAAAACGCGTTTTCGGCCGAAAACGTGTACCTTTGCACTTCCCGGCCACAGGGAAGCTGCTAGACGGGAATTCTCTGCCTGGTTCTACCCGCTGCCCGGAACGCTACGCAGGGCAAAAGCGATTCTCGTCCTCCGTGCTTGCTTTTTCTCAGAAAGAGCCGTGGTGTGCTTTTTCGCCGGAAAACGCGTTTTCGGCCGAAAACGTGTACGTTTGCACTTCCCGGCCACAGGGAAGATGCTAGCCGGCAATTCGCTGCCTATTTCTACCCGCTGCTCAGAACGCTACGCAGGGCAAAAGCGATTCTCGTCCTCCGTGCTTGCTTTTTCTCAGAAAGAGCCGTGGTGTGCGTTTTCGCGGGAAAACGCGTTTTCGGCCGAAAACGTGTACGTTTGCACTTCCCCGCCACAGGGAAGCTGCTAGCCGGGAATTCTCTGCCTGGTTCTACCCGCTGCCCGGAACACTACGCAGGGCAAAAGCGATTCTCGTCCTCCGTGCTTGCTTTTTCTCAGAAAGAGCCGTGGTGTGCTTTTTCGCCGGAAAACGCGTTTTCGGCCGAAAACGTGTACGTTTGCACTTCCCGGCCACAGGGAAGCTGCTAGCCGGGAATTCTCTGCCTGGTTTTACCCGCTCTCCGGAACGCTACGCAGGGCAAAAGCGATTTTCGTCCTCCGTGCTTGCTTTTTCTCAGAAAGAGCCGTGGTGTGCGTTTTCGCCGGAAAACGCGTTTTCGGCCGAAAACGTGTACCTTTGCACTTCCCGGCCACAGGGAAGCTGCTAGCCGGAATTCTCTGCCTGGTTCTACCCGCTGCCCGGAACGCTACGCAGGGCAAAAGCGATTTTCGTCCTCCGTGCTTGCTTTTTCTCAGAAAGAGCCATGGTGTGCTTTTTCGCCGGAAAACGCGTTTTCGGCCGAAAACGTGTACGTTTGCACTTCCCGGCCACAGGGAAGCTGCTAGCCGGCAATTCGTTGCCTATTTCTACCCGCTGCTCAGAACGCTACGCAGGGCAAAAGCGATTCTCGTCCTCCGTGCTTGCTTTTTCTCAGAAAGAGCCGTGGTGTGCGTTTTCGCCGGAAAACGCGTTTTCGGCCGAAAACGTGTACGTTTGCACTTCCCCGCCACAGGGAAGCTGCTAGCAGGGAATTCGCTGCCTATTTCTACCCGCTGCCCGGAACGCTACGCAGGGCAAAAGCGATTCTCGTCCTCCGTGCTTGCTTTTTCTCAGAAAGAGCCGTGGTGTGCGTTTTCGCGGGAAAACGCGTTTTCGGCCGAAAACGTGTACGTTTGCACTTCCCGGCCACAGGGAAGCTGCTAGACGGGAATTCTCTGCCTGGTTCTATCCGCTGCCCGGAACGCTACGCAGGGCAAAAGCGATTCTCGTCCTCCGTGCTTGCTTTTTCTCAGAAAGAGCCGTGGTGTGCTTTTTCGCCGGTAAACGCGTTTTCGGCCGAAATCGTGTACGTTTGCACTTCCCGGCCACAGGGAAGCTGCTAGCCGGGAATTCTCTGCCTGGTTCTACCCGCTGCCCGGAACGCTACGCAGGGCAAAAGCGATTCTCGTCCTCCGTGCTTGCTTTTTCTCAGAAAGAGCCGTGGTGTGCGTTTTCGCCGGAAAACGCGTTTTCGGCGAAAACGTGTACGTTTGCACTTCCCGGCCACAGGGAAGCTGCTAGCCGGGAATTCTCTGCCTGGTTCTACCCGCTGCCCGGAACACTACGCAGGGCAAAAGCGATTCTCGTCCTCCGTGCTTGCTTTTTCTCAGAAAGAGCCGTGGTGTGCGTTTTCGCCAGGAAACGCGTTTTCGGCCGAAAAAGTGTACGTTTGCACTTCCCCGCCACAGGGAAGCTGCTAGCCGGGAATTCTCTGCCTGGTTCTACCCGCTGCCCGGAACGCTACGCAGGGCAAAAGCGATTCTCGTCCTCCGTGCTTGCTTTTTCTCAGAAAGAGCCATGGTGTGCTTTTTCTCCGAAAACGCGTTTTCGGCCGAAAACGTGTACGTTTGCACTTCCCCGCCACAGGGAAGCTGCTAGCCGGGAATTCTCTGCCTGGTTCTACCCGCTGCCCGGAACGCTACGCAGGGCAAAATCGATTCTCGTCCTCCGTGCTTGCTTTTTCTCAGAAAGAGCCGTAGTGTGCGTTTTTGCCGGTAAACGCGTTTTCGGCCGAAAACGTGTACGTTTGCACTTCCCCGCCACAGGGAAGCTGCTAGCCGGGAATTCTCTGCCTGGTTCTACCCGCTGCCCGGAACGCTACGCAGGGCAAAAGCGATTCTCGTCCTCCGTGCTTGTTTTTTCTCAGAAAGAGCCGTGGTGTGCTTTTTCACTGGAAAACGCGTTTTCTGCCGAAAACGTGTACCTTTGCACTTCCCGGCCACAGGGAAGCTGCTAGCAGGGAATTCTCTGCCTGGTTCTACCCGCTGCCCGGAACGCTACGCAGGGCAAAAGCGATTCTCGTCCTCCGTGCTTGCTTTTTCTCAGAAAGAGCCGTGGTGTGCGTTTTCGCGGGAAAACGCGTTTTCGGCCGAAAACGTGTACGTTTGCACTTCCCCGCCACAGGGAAGCTGCTAGCCGGGAATTCTCTGCCTGGTTCTACCCGCTGCCCGGAACACTACGCAGGGCAAAAGCGATTCTCGTCCTCCGTGCTTGCTTTTTCTCAGAAAGAGCCGTGGTGTGCTTTTTCGCCGGAAAACGCGTTTTCGGCCGAAAACGTGTACGTTTGCACTTCCCGGCCACAGGGAAGCTGCTAGCCGGGAATTCTCTGCCTGGTTTTACCCGCTCTCCGGAACGCTACGCAGGGCAAAAGCGATTTTCGTCCTCCGTGCTTGCTTTTTCTCAGAAAGAGCCGTGGTGTGCGTTTTCGCCGGAAAACGCGTTTTCGGCCGAAAACGTGTACCTTTGCACTTCCCGGCCACAGGGAAGCTGCTAGCCGGAATTCTCTGCCTGGTTCTACCCGCTGCCCGGAACGCTACGCAGGGCAAAAGCGATTTTCGTCCTCCGTGCTTGCTTTTTCTCAGAAAGAGCCATGGTGTGCTTTTTCGCCGGAAAACGCGTTTTCGGCCGAAAACGTGTACGTTTGCACTTCCCGGCCACAGGGAAGCTGCTAGCCGGCAATTCGTTGCCTATTTCTACCCGCTGCTCAGAACGCTACGCAGGGCAAAAGCGATTCTCGTCCTCCGTGCTTGCTTTTTCTCAGAAAGAGCCGTGGTGTGCGTTTTCGCCGGAAAACGCGTTTTCGGCCGAAAACGTGTACGTTTGCACTTCCCCGCCACAGGGAAGCTGCTAGCAGGGAATTCGCTGCCTATTTCTACCCGCTGCCCGGAACGCTACGCAGGGCAAAAGCGATTCTCGTCCTCCGTGCTTGCTTTTTCTCAGAAAGAGCCGTGGTGTGCGTTTTCGCGGGAAAACGCGTTTTCGGCCGAAAACGTGTACGTTTGCACTTCCCGGCCACAGGGAAGCTGCTAGACGGGAATTCTCTGCCTGGTTCTATCCGCTGCCCGGAACGCTACGCAGGGCAAAAGCGATTCTCGTCCTCCGTGCTTGCTTTTTCTCAGAAAGAGCCGTGGTGTGCTTTTTCGCCGGTAAACGCGTTTTCGGCCGAAATCGTGTACGTTTGCACTTCCCGGCCACAGGGAAGCTGCTAGCCGGGAATTCTCTGCCTGGTTCTACCCGCTGCCCGGAACGCTACGCAGGGCAAAAGCGATTCTCGTCCTCCGTGCTTGCTTTTTCTCAGAAAGAGCCGTGGTGTGCGTTTTCGCCGGAAAACGCGTTTTCGGCGAAAACGTGTACGTTTGCACTTCCCGGCCACAGGGAAGCTGCTAGCCGGGAATTCTCTGCCTGGTTCTACCCGCTGCCCGGAACACTACGCAGGGCAAAAGCGATTCTCGTCCTCCGTGCTTGCTTTTTCTCAGAAAGAGCCGTGGTGTGCGTTTTCGCCAGGAAACGCGTTTTCGGCCGAAAAAGTGTACGTTTGCACTTCCCCGCCACAGGGAAGCTGCTAGCCGGGAATTCTCTGCCTGGTTCTACCCGCTGCCCGGAACGCTACGCAGGGCAAAAGCGATTCTCGTCCTCCGTGCTTGCTTTTTCTCAGAAAGAGCCATGGTGTGCTTTTTCTCCGAAAACGCGTTTTCGGCCGAAAACGTGTACGTTTGCACTTCCCCGCCACAGGGAAGCTGCTAGCCGGGAATTCTCTGCCTGGTTCTACCCGCTGCCCGGAACGCTACGCAGGGCAAAATCGATTCTCGTCCTCCGTGCTTGCTTTTTCTCAGAAAGAGCCGTAGTGTGCGTTTTTGCCGGTAAACGCGTTTTCGGCCGAAAACGTGTACGTTTGCACTTCCCCGCCACAGGGAAGCTGCTAGCCGGGAATTCTCTGCCTGGTTCTACCCGCTGCCCGGAACGCTACGCAGGGCAAAAGCGATTCTCGTCCTCCGTGCTTGTTTTTTCTCAGAAAGAGCCGTGGTGTGCTTTTTCACTGGAAAACGCGTTTTCTGCCGAAAACGTGTACCTTTGCACTTCCCGGCCACAGGGAAGCTGCTAGCAGGGAATTCTCTGCCTGGTTCTACCCGCTGCCCGGAACGCTACGCAGGGCAAAAGCGATTCTCGTCCTCCGTGCTTGCTTTTTCTCAGAAAGAGCCGTGGTGTGCGTTTTCGCCGGAAAACGCGTTTTCGGCCGAAAACGTGTAAATTTGCACTTCCCCGCCACAGGGAAGCTGCTAGCCGGGAATTCTCTGCCTGGTTCTACCCGCTGCCCGGAACGCTACGCAGGGCAAAAGCGATTCTCGTCCTCCGTGCTTGCTTTTTCTCAGAAAGAGCCGTAGTGTGCGTTTTTGCCGGTAAACGCGTTTTCGGCCGAAAACGTGTACGTTTGCACTTCCCCGCCACAGGGAAGCTGCTAGCCGGGAATTCTCTGCCTGGTTCTACCCGCTGCCCGGAACGCTACGCAGGGCAAAAGCGATTCTCGTCCTCCGTGCTTGTTTTTTCTCAGAAAGAGCCGTGGTGTGCTTTTTCACTGGAAAACGCGTTTTCTGCCGAAAACGTGTACCTTTGCACTTCCCGGCCACAGGGAAGCTGCTAGCAGGGAATTCTCTGCCTGGTTCTACCCGCTGCCCGGAACGCTACGCAGGGCAAAAGCGATTCTCGTCCTCCGTGCTTGCTTTTTCTCAGAAAGAGCCGTGGTGTGCGTTTTCGCCGGAAAACGCGTTTTCGGCCGAAAACGTGTAAATTTGCACTTCCCCGCCACAGGGAAGCTGCTAGCCGGGAATTCTCTGCCTGGTTCTACCCGCTGCCCGGAACGCTACGCAGGGCAAAAGCGATTCTCGTCCTCCGTGCTTGCTTTTTCTCAGAAAGAGCCGTGGTGTGCGTTTTCGCAGGAAAACGCGTTTTCGGCCGAAAACGTGTACGTTTGCACTTCCCGGCCACAGGGAAGCTGCTAGACGGGAATTCTCTGCCTGGTTCTACCCGCTGCCCGGAACGCTACGCAGGGCAAAAGCGATTCTCGTCCTCCGTGCTTGCTTTTTCTCAGAAAGAGCCGTGGTGTGCATTTTCGCCGGAAAACGCGTTTTCGGCCAAAAACGTGTACGTTTGCACTTCCCCGCCACAGGGAAGCTGCTAGACGGGAATTCGCTGCCTATTTCTACCCGCTGCCCGGAACGCTAAGGAGAGCAAAAGCGATTCTCGTCCTCCGTGCTTGCTTTTTCTCAGAAAGAGCCGTGGTGTGCGTTTAGCCGGAAAACGCGTTTTCGGCCGAAAACGTGTACGTTTGCACTTCCCGGCCACAGGGAAGCTGCTAGCCGGGAATTCTGTGCCTGGTTCTACCCGCTGCCCGGAACGCTACGCAGGGCAAAAGCGATTCTCGTCCTCCGTGCTTGCTTTTTCTCAGAAAGAGCCGTAGTGTGCGTTTTTGCCGGTAAACGCGTTTTCCGCCTAAAACGTGTACGTTTGCACTTCCCCGCCACAGGGAAGCTGCTAGCCGGGAATTCTCTGCCTGGTTCTACCCGCTGCCCGGAACGCTACGCAGGGCAAAAGCGATTCTCGTCCTCCGTGCTTGTTTTTTCTCAGAAAGAGCCGTGGTGTGCTTTTTCACTGGAAAACGCGTTTTCTGCCGAAAACGTGTACCTTTGCACTTCCCGGCCACAGGGAAGCTGCTAGCAGGGAATTCTCTGCCTGGTTCTATCCGCTGCCCGGAACGCTACGCAGGGCAAAAGCGATTCTCGTACTCCGTGCTTGCTTTTTCTCAGAAAGAGCCGTGGTGTGCTTTTTCGCTGGTAAACGCGTTTTCGGCCGAAAACGTGTACGTTTGCACTTCCCGGCCACAGGGAAGCTGCTAGCCGGGAATTCTCTGCCTGGTTCTTTCCGCTGCCCGGAACGCTACGCAGGGCAAAAGCGATTCTCGTCCTCCGTGCTTGCTTTTTCTCAGAAAGAGCCGTGGTGTGCTTTTTCGCCGGTAAACGCGTTTTCGGCCGAAAACGTGTACGTTTGCACTTCCCGGCCACAGGGAAGCTGCTAGCCGGGAATTCTCTGCCTGGTTCTACCCGCTGCCCGGAACGCTACGCAGGGCAAAAGCGATTCTCGTCCTCCGTGCTTGCTTTTTCTCAGAAAGAGCCGTGGTGTGCGTTTTCGCCAGAAAACGCGTTTTCGGCCGAAAACGTGTACGTTTGCACTTCCCCGCCACAGGGAAGCTGCTAGCCGGGAATTCTCTGCCTGGTTCTACCCGCTGCCCGGAACGCTACGCAGGGCAAAAGCGATTTTCGTCCTCCGTGCTTGCTTTTTCTCAGAAAGAGCCATGGTGTGCTTTTTCTCCGAAAACGCGTTTTCGGCCGAAAACGTGTACGTTTGCACTTCCCCGCCACAGGGAAGCTGCTAGCCGGGAATTCTCTGCCTGGTTCTACCCGCTGCCCGGAACGCTACGCAGGGCAAAATCGATTCTCGTCCTCCGTGCTTGCTTTTTCTCAGAAAGAGCCGTAGTGTGCGTTTTTGCCGGTAAACGCGTTTTCGGCCGAAAACGTGTACGTTTGCACTTCCCCGCCACAGGGAAGCTGCTAGCCGGGAATTCTCTGCCTGGTTCTACCCGCTGCCCGGAACGCTACGCAGGGCAAAAGCGATTCTCGTCCTCCGTGCTTGTTTTTTCTCAGAAAGAGCCGTGGTGTGCTTTTTCACTGGAAAACGCGTTTTCTGCCGAAAACGTGTACCTTTGCACTTCCCGGCCACAGGGAAGCTGCTAGCAGGGAATTCTCTGCCTGGTTCTACCCGCTGCCCGGAACGCTACGCAGGGCAAAAGCGATTCTCGTCCTCCGTGCTTGCTTTTTCTCAGAAAGAGCCGTGGTGTGCGTTTTCGCCGGAAAACGCGTTTTCGGCCGAAAACGTGTACGTTTGCACTTCCCGGCCACAGGGAAGCTGCTAGCCGGGAATTCTCTGCCTGGTTCTACCCGCTGCCCGGAACGCTACGCAGGGCAAAAGCGATTCTCGTCCTCCGTGCTTGCTTTTTCTCAGAAAGAGCCGTGGTGGGCGTTTTGGCCGGAAAACGCGTTTTCGGCCGAAAACGTGTACCTTTGCACTTCCCGGCCACAGGGAAGCTGCTAGCCGGGAATTCTCTGCCTGGTTCTACCCGCTGCCCGGAACGCTACGCAGGGCAAAAGCGATTTTCGTCCTCCGTGCTTGCTTTTTCTCAGAAAGAGCCGTTGTGTGCGTTTTCGCCGGAAAACGCGTTTTCGGCCGAAAACGTGTATGTTTGCACTTCCCCGCCACAGGGAAGCTGCTAGCAGGGAATTCGCTGCCTATTTCTACCCGCTGCCCGGAACGCTACGCAGGGCAAAAGCGATTCTCGTCCTCCGTGCTTGCTTTTTCTCAGAAAGAGCCGTGGTGTGCGTTTTCGCCGGAAAACGCGTTTTCGGCCGAAAACGTGTACGTTTGCACTTCCCGGCCACAGGGAAGCTGCTAGCCGGGAATTCTCTGCCTGGTTCTACCCGCTGCCCGGAACGCTACGCAGGGCAAAAGCGATTCTCGTCCTCCGTGCTTGCTTTTTCTCAGAAAGAGCCGTGGTGTGCGTTTTCGCGGGAAAACGCGTTTTCGGCCGAAAACGTGTACGTTTGCACTTCCCGGCCACAGGGAAGCTGCTAGCCGGGAATTCTCTGCCTGGTTCTACCCGCTGCCCGGAACACTACGCAGGGCAAAAGCGATTCTCGTCCTCCGTGCTTGCTTTTTCTCAGAAAGAGCCGTGGTGTGCGTTTTCACCTGTAAACGAGTTTTCGGCCGAAAACGTGTACGTTTGCACTTCCCGGCCACAGGGAAGCTGCTAGCCGGGAATTCTCTGCCTGGTTCTATCCGCTGCCCGGAACGCTACGCAGGGCAAAAGCGATTCTCGTCCTCCGTGCTTGCTTTTTCTCAGAAAGAGCCGTGGTGTGCTTTTTCACCGGTAAACGAGTTTTCGGCCGAAAACGTGTACGTTTGCACTTCCCCGCCACAGGGAAGCTGCTAGCCGGGAATTCTCTGCCTGGTTCTACCCGCTGCCCGGAACGCTACGCAGGGCAAAAGCGATTCTCGTCCTCCGTGCTTGCTTTTTCTCAGAAAGAGCCGTGGTGTGCGTTTTCGCCGGAAAACGCGTTTCCGGCCGAAAACGTGTACGTTTGCACTTCCCCGCCACAGGGAAGCTGCTAGCCGGGAATTCTCTGCCTGGTTCTACCCGCTGCCCGGAACACTACGCAGGGCAAAAGCGGTTCTCGTCCTCCGTGCTTGCTTTTTCTCAGAAAGAGCCGTGGTGTGCGTTTTCGCTGGAAAACGCGTTTTCGGTCGAAAACGTGTACGTTTGCACTTCCCCGCCACAGGGAAGCTGCTAGCCGGGAATTCTCTGCCTGTTTCTACCCGCTGCCCGGAACGCTACGCAGGGCAAAAGCGATTCTCGTCCTCCGTGCTTGCTTTTTCTCAGAAAGAGCCGTGGTGTGCGTTTTCGCCGGAAAACGCGTTTTCGGCCGAAAACGTGTACGTTTGCACATCCCGGCCACAGGAAAGCTGCTAGCCGGGAATTCTCTGCCTGGTTCTACCCGCTGCCCGGAACGCTACGCAGGGCAAAAGCGATTCTCGTCCTCCGTGCTTGCTTTTTCTCAGAAAGAGCCGTGGTGTGCGTTTTCGCCGGAAAACGCGTTTTCGGTCGAAAACGTGTACGTTTGCACTTCCCCGCCACAGCGAAGCTGCTAGCCGGGAATTCTCTGCCTGGTTCTACCTGCCGCCCGGAACGCTACGCAGGGCAAAAGCGATTCTCGTCCTCCGTGCTTGCTTTTTCTCAGAAAGAGCCGTGGTGTGCGTTTTCGCCGCAAAACGTGTTTCCGGCCGAAAACGAGTACGTTTGCACTTCCCCGCCACAGGGAAGCTGCTAGCCGGGAATTCTCTGCCTGGTTCTACCCGCTGCTCTGAACGCTACGCAGGGCAAAAGCGATTCTCGTCCTCCGTGCTTGCTTTTTCTCAGAAAGAGCCGTGGTGTGCTTTTTCGCCGCAAAATGCGTTTTCGGCCGAAAACGTGTACGTTTGCACTTCCCCGCCACAGGGAAGCTGCTAGCCGGGAATTCTCTGCCTGGTTCTACCCGCTGCCCGGAACGCTACGCAGGGCAAAAGCGATTCTCGTCCTCCGTGCTTGCTTTATCTCAGAAAGAGCCGTGGTGTGCGTTTTCGCCGGAAAACGCGTTTTCGGCCGAAAACGTGTACGTTTGCACATCCCGGCCACAGGAAAGCTGCTAGCCGGGAATTCGCTGCCTGGTTCTACCCGCTGCCCGGAACGCTACGCAGGGCAAAAGCGATTCTCGTCCTCCGTGCTTGCTTTTTCTCAGAAAGAGCCGTGGTGTGCGTTTTCGCCGGAAAACGCGTTTTCGGTCGAAAACGTGTACGTTTGCACTTCCCCGCCACAGCGAAGCTGCTAGCCGGGAATTCTCTGCCTGGTTCTACCTGCCGCCCGGAACGCTACGCAGGGCAAAAGCGATTCTCGTCCTCCGTGCTTGCTTTTTCTCAGAAAGAGCCGTGGTGTGCGTTTTCGCCGCAAAACGCGTTTTCGGTCGAAAACGTGTAAATTTGCACTTCCCCGCCACAGGGAAGCTGCTAGCCGGGAATTCTCTGCCTGGTTCTACCCGCTGCCCGGAACGCTACGCAGGGCAAAAGCGATTCTCGTCCTCCGTGCTTGCTTTTTCTCAGAAAGAGCCGTGGTGTGCGTTTTCGCCGGAAAACGCGTTTTCGGCCGAAAACGTGTACGTTTGCACATCCCGGCCACAGGAAAGCTGCTAGCCGGGAATTCTCTGCCTGGTTCTACCCGCTGCCCGGAACGCTACGCAGGGCAAAAGCGATTCTCGTCCTCCGTGCTTGCTTTTTCTCAGAAAGAGCCGTGGTGTGCGTTTTCGCTGGAAAACGCGTTTTCGGTCGAAAACGTGTACGTTTGCACTTCCCCGCCACAGCGAAGCTGCTAGCCGGGAATTCTCTGCCTGGTTCTACCTGCCGCCCGGAACGCTACGCAGGGCAAAAGCGATTCTCGTCCTCCGTGCTTGCTTTTTCTCAGAAAGAGCCGTGGTGTGCGTTTTCGCCGGAAAACGCGTTTTCGGTCGAAAACGTGTAAATTTGCACTTCCCCGCCACAGGGAAGCTGCTAGCCGGGAATTCTCTGCCTGGTTCTACCCGCTGCCCGGAACGCTACGCAGGGCAAAAGCGATTCTCGTCCTCCGTGCTTGCTTTTTCTCAGAAAGAGCCGTGGTGTGCGTTTTCGCCGGAAAACGCGTTTTCGGCCGAAAACGTGTACGTTTGCACTTCCCGGCCACAGGGAAGCTGCTAGACGGGAATTCTCTGCCTGGTTCTACCCGCTGCCCGGAACGCTACGCAGGGCAAAAGCGATTCTCGTCCTCCGTGCTTGCTTTTTCTCAGAAAGAGCCGTGGTGTGCATTTTCGCCGGAAAACGCGTTTTCGGCCAAAAACGTGTACGTTTGCACTTCCCGGCCACAGGGAAGCTGCTAGCCGGCAATTCGCTGCCTATTTCTACCCGCTGCCCGGAACGCTAAGGAGAGCAAAAGCGATTCTCGTCCTCCGTGCTTGCTTTTTCTCAGAAAGAGCCGTGGTGTGCGTTTTCGCCGGAAAACGCGTTTTCGGCCGAAAACGTGTACGTTTGCACTTCCCGGCCACAGGGAAGCTGCTAGCCGGGAATTCTGTGCCTGGTTCTACCCGCTGCCCGGAACGCTACGCAGGGCAAAAGCGATTCTCGTCCTCCGTGCTTGCTTTTTCTCAGAAAGAGCCGTAGTGTGCGTTTTTGCCGGTAAACGCGTTTTCGGCCGAAAACGTGTACGTTTGCACTTCCCCGCCACAGGGAAGCTGCTAGCCGGGAATTCTCTGCCTGGTTCTACCCGCTGCCCGGAACGCTACGCAGGGCAAAAGCGATTCTCGTCCTCCGTGCTTGTTTTTTCTCAGAAAGAGCCGTGGTGTGCTTTTTCACTGGAAAACGCGTTTTCTGCCGAAAACGTGTACCTTTGCACTTCCCGGCCACAGGGAAGCTGCTAGCAGGGAATTCTCTGCCTGGTTCTATCCGCTGCCCGGAACGCTACGCAGGGCAAAAGCGATTCTCGTCCTCCGTGCTTGCTTTTTCTCAGAAAGAGCCGTGGTGTGCTTTTTCGCCGGTAAACGCGTTTTCGGCCGAAAACGTGTACGTTTGCACTTCCCGGCCACAGGGAAGCTGCTAGCCGGGAATTCTCTGTCTGGTTCTACCCGCTGCCCGGAACGCTACGCAGGGCAAAAGCGATTCTCGTCCTCCGTGCTTGCTTTTTCTCAGAAAGAGCCGTGGTGTGCGTTTTCGCCAGAAAACGCGTTTTCGGCCGAAAACGTGTACGTTTGCACTTCCCCGCCACAGGGAAGCTGCTAGCCGGGAATTCTCTGCCTGGTTCTACCCGCTGCCCGGAACGCTACGCAGGGCAAAAGCGATTTTCGTCCTCCGTGCTTGCTTTTTCTCAGAAAGAGCCATGGTGTGCTTTTTCTCCGAAAACGCGTTTTCGGCCAAAAACGTGTACGTTTGCACTTCCCCGCCACAGGGAAGCTGCTAGCCGGGAATTCTCTGCCTGGTTCTACCCGCTGCCCGGAACGCTACGCAGGGCAAAATCGATTCTCGTCCTCCGTGCTTGCTTTTTCTCAGAAAGAGCCGTAGTGTGCGTTTTTGCCGGTAAACGCGTTTTCGGCCGAAAACGTGTACGTTTGCACTTCCCCGCCACAGGGAAGCTGCTAGCCGGGAATTCTCTGCCTGGTTCTACCCGCTGCCCGGAACGCTACGCAGGGCAAAAGCGATTCTCGTCCTCCGTGCTTGTTTTTTCTCAGAAAGAGCCGTGGTGTGCTTTTTCACTGGAAAACGCGTTTTCTGCCGAAAACGTGTACCTTTGCACTTCCCGGCCACAGGGAAGCTGCTAGCAGGGAATTCTCTGCCTGGTTCTACCCGCTGCCCGGAACGCTACGCAGGGCAAAAGCGATTCTCGTCCTCCGTGCTTGCTTTTTCTCAGAAAGAGCCGTGGTGTGCTTTTTCGCCGGTAAACGCGTTTTCGGCCGAAAATATTTACGTTTGCACTTCCCGGCCACAGGGAAGCTGCTAGACTGGAATTCTCTGCCTGGTTCTACCCGCTGCCCGGAACGCTACGCAGGGCAAAAGCGATTCTCGTCCTCCGTGCTTGCTTTTTCTCAGAAAGAGCCGTGGTGTGCGTTTTCGCCGGAAAACGCGTTTTCGGCCGAAAACGTGTACGTTTGCACTTCCCGGCCACAGGGAAGCTGCTAGCCGGGAATTCTCTGCCTGGTTCTACCCGCTGCCCGGAACGCTACGCAGGGCAAAAGCGATTCTCGTCCTCCGTGCTTGCTTTTTCTCAGAAAGAGCCGTGGTGGGCGTTTTGGCCGGAAAACGCGTTTTCGGCCGAAAACGTGTACCTTTGCACTTCCCGGCCACAGGGAAGCTGCTAGCCGGCAATTCTCTGCCTGGTTCTACCCGCACCCCGGAACGCTACGCAGGGCAAAAGCGATTTTCGTCCTCCGTGCTTGCTTTTTCTCAGAAAGAGCCGTTGTGTGCGTTTTCGCCGGAAAACGCGTTTTCGGCCGAAAACGTGTACGTTTGCACTTCCTCGCCACAGGGAAGCTGCTAGCAGGGAATTCGCTGCCTATTTCTACCCGCTGCCCGGAACGCTACGCAGGGCAAAAGCGATTCTCGTCCTCCGTGCTTGCTTTTTCTCAGAAAGAGCCGTGGTGTGCGTTTTCGCGGGAAAACGCGTTTTCGGCCGAAAACGTGTACGTTTGCACTTCCCGGCCACAGGGAAGCTGCTAGCCGGGAATTCTCTGCCTGGTTCTACCCGCTGCCCGGAACGCTACGCAGGGCAAAAGCGATTCTCGTCCTCCGTGCTTGCTTTTTCTCAGAAAGAGCCGTGGTGTGCGTTTTCGCGGGAAAACGCGTTTTCGGCCGAAAACGTGTACGTTTGCACTTCCCGGCCACAGGGAAGCTGCTAGCCGGGAATTCTCTGCCTGGTTCTACCCGCTGCCCGGAACACTACGCAGGGCAAAAGCGATTCTCGTCCTCCGTGCTTGCTTTTTCTCAGAAAGAGCCGTGGTGTGCGTTTTCGCCTGTAAACGAGTTTTCGGCCGAAAACATGTACGTTTGCACTTCCCGGCCACAGGGAAGCTGCTAGCCGGGAATTCTCTGCCTGGTTCTATCCGCTGCCCGGAACGCTACGCAGGGCAAAAGCGATTCTCGTCCTCCGTGCTTGCTTTTTCTCAGAAAGAGCCGTGGTGTGCTTTTTCACCGGTAAACGAGTTTTCGGCCGAAAACGTGTACGTTTGCACTTCCCGGCCACAGGGAAGCTGCTAGCCGGGAATTCTCTGCCTGGTTCTACCCGCTGCCCGGAACGCTACGCAGGGCAAAAGCGATTCTCGTCCTCCGTGCTTGCTTTTTCTCAGAAAGAGCCGTGGTGTGCGTTTTCGCCGGAAAACGCGTTTCCGGCCGAAAACGTGTACGTTTGCACTTCCCCGCCACAGGGAAGCTGCTAGCCGGGAATTCTCTGCCTGGTTCTACCCGCTGCCCGGAACACTACGCAGGGCAAAAGCGGTTCTCGTCCTCCGTGCTTGCTTTTTCTCAGAAAGAGCCGTGGTGTGCGTTTTCGCCAGAAAACGAGTTTTCGGCCGAAAACGTGTACGTTTGCACTTCCCCGCCACAGGGAAGATGCTAGCCGGGAATTCTCTGCCTGTTTCTACCCGCTGCCCGGAACGCTACGCAGGGCAAAAGCGATTCTCGTCCTCCGTGCTTGCTTTTTCTCAGAAAGAGCCGTGGTGTGCGTTTTCGCCGGAAAACGCGTTTTCGGCCGAAAACGTGTACCTTTGCACTTCCCGGCCACAGGAAAGCTGCTAGCCGGGAATTCTCTGCCTGGTTCTACCCGCTGCCCGGAACGCTACGCAGGGCAAAAGCGATTCTCGTCCTCCGTGCTTGCTTTTTCTCAGAAAGAGCCGTGGTGTGCTTTTTCGCCGGAAAACGCGTTTTCGGCCGAAAACGTGTACGTTTGCACTTCCCCGCCACAGGGAAGATGCTAGCCGGGAATTCTCTGCCTGTTTC
Source organism: Athene noctua (assembly GCF_965140245.1). NCBI lineage: Eukaryota > Metazoa > Chordata > Aves > Strigiformes > Strigidae > Athene > Athene noctua. The sequence goes on from NW_027437582.1 coordinate 355,824, forward strand.
TACCCGCTGCCCGGAACGCTACGCAGGGCAAAAGCGATTCTCGTCCTCCGTGCTTGCTTTTTCTCAGAAAGAGCCGTGGTGTGCGTTTTCGCCGGAAAACGCGTTTTCGGCCGAAAACGTGTACGTTTGCACATCCCGGCCACAGGAAAGCTGCTAGCCGGGAATTCGCTGCCTGGTTCTACCCGCTGCCCGGAACGCTACGCAGGGCAAAAGCGATTCTCGTCCTCCGTGCTTGCTTTTTCTCAGAAAGAGCCGTGGTGTGCGTTTTCGCCGGAAAACGCGTTTTCGGTCGAAAACGTGTACGTTTGCACTTCCCCGCCACAGCGAAGCTGCTAGCCGGGAATTCTCTGCCTGGTTCTACCTGCCGCCCGGAACGCTACGCAGGGCAAAAGCGATTCTCGTCCTCCGTGCTTGCTTTTTCTCAGAAAGAGCCGTGGTGTGCGTTTTCGCCGCAAAACGTGTTTCCGGCCGAAAACGTGTACGTTTGCACTTCCCCGCCACAGGGAAGCTGCTAGCCGGGAATTCTCTGCCTGGTTCTACCCGCTGCCCGGAACGCTACGCAGGGCAAAAGCGATTCTCGTCCTCCGTGCTTGCTTTTTCTCAGAAAGAGCCGTGGTGTGCTTTTTCGCCGCAAAATGCGTTTTCGGCCGAAAACGTGTACGTTTGCACTTCCCGGCCACAGGGAAGCTGCTAGCCGGGAATTCTCTGCCTGGTTCTACCCGCTGCCCGGAACGCTACGCAGGGCAAAAGCGATTCTCGTCCTCCGTGCTTGCTTTTTCTCAGAAAGAGCCGTGGTGTGCGTTTTCGCGGGAAAACGCGTTTTCGGCCGAAAACGTGTACGTTTGCACATCCCGGCCACAGGGAAGCTGCTAGCCGGGAATTCTCTGCCTGGTTCTACCCGCTGCCCGGAACGCTACGCAGGGCAAAAGCGATTCTCGTCCTCCGTGCTTGCTTTTTCTCAGAAAGAGCCGTGGTGTGCGTTTTCGCCGGAAAACGCGTTTTCGGTCGAAAACGTGTACGTTTGCACTTCCCCGCCATAGCGAAGCTGCTAGCCGGGAATTCTCTGCCTGGTTCTACCCGCCGCCCGGAACGCTACGCAGGGCAAAAGCGATTCTCGTCCTCCGTGCTTGCTTTTTCTCAGAAAGAGCCGTGGTGTGCGTTTTCGCCGCAAAACGTGTTTCCGGCTGAAAACGTGTACGTTTGCACTTCCCCGCCACAGGGAAGCTGCTAGCCGGGAATTCTCTGCCTGGTTCTACCCGCTGCCCGGAACGCTACGCAGGGCAAAAGCGATTCTCGTCCTCCGTGCTTGCTTTTTCTCAGAAAGAGCCGTGGTGTGCGTTTTCGCCGGAAAACGCGTTTTCGGCCGGAAACGTGTACGTTTGCACTTCCCCGCCACAGCGAAGCTGCTAGCAGGGAATTCTCTGCCTGGTTCTACCCGCTGCCCGGAACGCTACGCAGGGCAAAAGCGATTCTCGTCCTCCGTGCTTGCTTTTTCTCAGAAAGAGCCGTGGTGTGCGTTTTCGCCGGAAAACGCATTTTCGGCCGAAAACGTGTACGTTTGCACTTCCCCGCCACAGGGAAGCTGCTAGCCGGGAATTCTCTGCCTGGTTCTACCCGCTGCCCGGAACGCTACGCAGGGCAAAAGCGATTCTCGTCCTCCGTGCTTGCTTTTTCTCAGAAAGAGCCGTGGTGTGCTTTTTCGCCTGAAAACGCGTTTTCGGCCGAAAACTTGTACGTTTGCACTTCCCGGCCACAGGGAAGCTGCTAGCCGGGAATTCTCTGCCTGGTTCTACCCGCTGCCCGGAACGCTACGCAGGGCAAAAGCGATTCTCGTCCTCCGTGCTTGCTTTTTCTCAGAAAGAGCCGTGGTGGGCGTTTTGGCCGGAAAACGCGTTTTCGGCCGAAAACGTGTACCTTTGCACTTCCCGGCCACAGGGAAGCTGCTAGCCGGGAATTCTCTGCCTGGTTCTACCCGCACCCCGGAACGCTACGCAGGGCAAAAGCGATTTTCGTCCTCCGTGCTTGATTTTTCTCAGAAAGAGCCGTTGTGTGCGTTTTCGCCGGAAAACGCGTTTTCGGCCGAAAACGTGTACGTTTGCACTTCCCCGCCACAGGGAAGCTGCTAGCAGGGAATTCGCTGCCTATTTCTACCCGCTGCCCGGAACGCTACGCAGGGCAAAAGCGATTCTCGTCCTCCGTGCTTGCTTTTTCTCAGAAAGAGCCGTGGTGTGCGTTTTCGCGGGAAAACGCGTTTTCGGCCGAAAACGTGTACGTTTGCACTTCCCGGCCACAGGGAAGCTGCTGCCGGGAATTCTCTGCCTGGTTCTACCCGCTGCCCGGAACGCTACGCAGGGCAAAAGCGATTCTCGTCCTCCGTGCTTGCTTTTTCTCAGAAAGAGCCGTGGTGTGCGTTTTCGCCGGAAAACGCGTTTTCGGCCGAAAACGTGTACCTTTGCACTTCCCGGCCACAGGAAAGCTGCTAGCCGGGAATTCTCTGCCTGGTTCTACCCGCTGCCCGGAACGCTACGCAGGGCAAAAGCGATTCTCGTCCTCCGTGCTTGCTTTTTCTCAGAAAGAGCCGTGGTGTGCTTTTTCGCCGGAAAACGCGTTTTCGGCCGAAAACGTGTACGTTTGCACTTCCCCGCCACAGGGAAGATGCTAGCCGGGAATTCTCTGCCTGTTTCTACCCGCTGCCCGGAACGCTACGCAGGGCAAAAGCGATTCTCGTCCTCCGTGCTTGCTTTTTCTCAGAAAGAGCCGTGGTGTGCGTTTTCGCCGGAAAACGCGTTTTCGGCCGAAAACGTGTACGTTTGCACATCCCGGCCACAGGAAAGCTGCTAGCCGGGAATTCGCTGCCTGGTTCTACCCGCTGCCCGGAACGCTACGCAGGGCAAAAGCGATTCTCGTCCTCCGTGCTTGCTTTTTCTCAGAAAGAGCCGTGGTGTGCGTTTTCGCCGGAAAACGCGTTTTCGGTCGAAAACGTGTACGTTTGCACTTCCCCGCCACAGCGAAGCTGCTAGCCGGGAATTCTCTGCCTGGTTCTACCTGCCGCCCGGAACGCTACGCAGGGCAAAAGCGATTCTCGTCCTCCGTGCTTGCTTTTTCTCAGAAAGAGCCGTGGTGTGCGTTTTCGCCGCAAAACGTGTTTCCGGCCGAAAACGTGTACGTTTGCACTTCCCCGCCACAGGGAAGCTGCTAGCCGGGAATTCTCTGCCTGGTTCTACCCGCTGCCCGGAACGCTACGCAGGGCAAAAGCGATTCTCGTCCTCCGTGCTTGCTTTTTCTCAGAAAGAGCCGTGGTGTGCTTTTTCGCCGCAAAATGCGTTTTCGGCCGAAAACGTGTACGTTTGCACTTCCCCGCCACAGGGAAGCTGCTAGCCGGGAATTCTCTGCCTGGTTCTACCCGCTGCCCGGAACGCTACGCAGGGCAAAAGCGATTCTCGTCCTCCGTGCTTGCTTTTTCTCAGAAAGAGCCGTGGTGTGCGTTTTCGCGGGAAAACGCGTTTTCGGCCGAAAACGTGTACGTTTGCACATCCCGGCCACAGGGAAGCTGCTAGCCGGGAATTCTCTGCCTGGTTCTACCCGCTGCCCGGAACGCTACGCAGGGCAAAAGCGATTCTCGTCCTCCGTGCTTGCTTTTTCTCAGAAAGAGCCGTGGTGTGCGTTTTCGCCGGAAAACGCGTTTTCGGTCGAAAACGTGTACGTTTGCACTTCCCCGCCATAGCGAAGCTGCTAGCCGGGAATTCTCTGCCTGGTTCTACCCGCCGCCCGGAACGCTACGCAGGGCAAAAGCGATTCTCGTCCTCCGTGCTTGCTTTTTCTCAGAAAGAGCCGTGGTGTGCGTTTTCGCCGCAAAACGTGTTTCCGGCTGAAAACGTGTACGTTTGCACTTCCCCGCCACAGGGAAGCTGCTAGCCGGGAATTCTCTGCCTGGTTCTACCCGCTGCCCGGAACGCTACGCAGGGCAAAAGCGATTCTCGTCCTCCGTGCTTGCTTTTTCTCAGAAAGAGCCGTGGTGTGCGTTTTCGCCGGAAAACGCGTTTTCGGCCGGAAACGTGTACGTTTGCACTTCCCCGCCACAGCGAAGCTGCTAGCAGGGAATTCTCTGCCTGGTTCTACCCGCTGCCCGGAACGCTACGCAGGGCAAAAGCGATTCTCGTCCTCCGTGCTTGCTTTTTCTCAGAAAGAGCCGTGGTGTGCGTTTTCGCCGGAAAACGCATTTTCGGCCGAAAACGTGTACGTTTGCACTTCCCCGCCACAGGGAAGCTGCTAGCCGGGAATTCTCTGCCTGGTTCTACCCGCTGCCCGGAACGCTACGCAGGGCAAAAGCGATTCTCGTCCTCCGTGCTTGCTTTTTCTCAGAAAGAGCCGTGGTGTGCTTTTTCGCCTGAAAACGCGTTTTCGGCCGAAAACTTGTACGTTTGCACTTCCCGGCCACAGGGAAGCTGCTAGCCGGGAATTCTCTGCCTGGTTCTACCCGCTGCCCGGAACGCTACGCAGGGCAAAAGCGATTCTCGTCCTCCGTGCTTGCTTTTTCTCAGAAAGAGCCGTGGTGGGCGTTTTGGCCGGAAAACGCGTTTTCGGCCGAAAACGTGTACCTTTGCACTTCCCGGCCACAGGGAAGCTGCTAGCCGGGAATTCTCTGCCTGGTTCTACCCGCACCCCGGAACGCTACGCAGGGCAAAAGCGATTTTCGTCCTCCGTGCTTGATTTTTCTCAGAAAGAGCCGTTGTGTGCGTTTTCGCCGGAAAACGCGTTTTCGGCCGAAAACGTGTACGTTTGCACTTCCCCGCCACAGGGAAGCTGCTAGCAGGGAATTCGCTGCCTATTTCTACCCGCTGCCCGGAACGCTACGCAGGGCAAAAGCGATTCTCGTCCTCCGTGCTTGCTTTTTCTCAGAAAGAGCCGTGGTGTGCGTTTTCGCGGGAAAATGCGTTTTCGGCCGAAAACGTGTACGTTTGCACTTCCCGGCCACAGGGAAGCTGCTGCCGGGAATTCTCTGCCTGGTTCTACCCGCTGCCCGGAACGCTACGCAGGGCAAAAGCGATTCTCGTCCTCCGTGCTTGCTTTTTCTCAGAAAGAGCCGTGGTGTGCGTTTTCGCGGGAAAACGCGTTTTCGGCCGAAAACGTGTACGTTTGCACTTCCCGGCCACAGGGAAGCTGCTAGCCGGGAATTCTCTGCCTGGTTCTACCCGCTGCCCGGAACGCTACGCAGGGCAAAAGCGATTCTCGTCCTCCGTGCTTGCTTTTTCTCAGAAAGAGCCGTGGTGTGCGTTTTCGCGGGAAAACGCGTTTCCGGCCGAAAACGTGTACGTTTGCACTTCCCCGCCACAGGGAAGCTGCTAGCCGGGAATTCTCTGGCTGTTTCTACCCGCTGCCCGGAACGCTACGCAGGGCAAAAGCGATTCTCGTCCTCCGTGCTTGCTTTTTCTCAGAAAGAGCCGTGGTGTGCGTTTTCGCCGGAAAACGCGTTTTCGGCCGAAAACGTGTACGTTTGCACATCCCGGCCACAGGAAAGCTGCTAGCCGGGAATTCTCTGCCTGGTTCTACCCGCTGCCCGGAACGCTACGCAGGGCAAAAGCGATTCTCGTCCTCCGTGCTTGCTTTTTCTCAGAAAGAGCCGTGGTGTGCGTTTTCGCCGGAAAACGCGTTTTCGGTCGAAAACGTGTACGTTTGCACTTCCCCGCCACAGCGAAGCTGCTAGCCGGGAATTCTCTGCCTGGTTCTACCTGCCGCCCGGAACGCTACGCAGGGCAAAAGCGATCCTCGTCCTCCGTGCTTGCTTTTTCTCAGAAAGAGCCGTGGTGTGCGTTTTCGCCGCAAAACGTGTTTCCGGCCGAAAACGAGTACGTTTGCACTTCCCCGCCACAGGGAAGCTGCTAGCCGGGAATTCTCTGCCTGGTTCTACCCGCTGCTCTGAACGCTACGCAGGGCAAAAGCGATTCTCGTCCTCCGTGCTTGCTTTTTCTCAGAAAGAGCCGTGGTGAGCTTTTTCGCCGCAAAATGCGTTTTCGGCCGAAAACGTGTACGTTTGCACTTCCCCGCCACAGGGAAGCTGCTAGCCGGGAATTCTCTGCCTGGTTCTACCCGCTGCCCGGAACGCTACGCAGGGCAAAAGCGATTCTCGTCCTCCGTGCTTGCTTTTTCTCAGAAAGAGCCGTGGTGTGCGTTTTCGCCGGAAAACGCGTTTTCGGCCGAAAACGTGTACGTTTGCACATCCCGGCCACAGGGAAGCTGCTAGCCGGGAATTCTCTGCCTGGTTCTACCCGCTGCCCGGAACGCTACGCAGGGCAAAAGCGATTCTCGTCCTCCGTGCTTGCTTTTTCTCAGAAAGAGCCGTGGTGTGCGTTTTCGCCGGAAAACGCGTTTTCGGTCGAAAACGTGTACGTTTGCACTTCCCCGCCATAGCGAAGCTGCTAGCCGGGAATTCTCTGCCTGGTTCTACCCGCCGCCCGGAACGCTACGCAGGGCAAAAGCGATTCTCGTCCTCCGTGCTTGCTTTTTCTCAGAAAGAGGCGTGGTGTGCGTTTTCGCCGCAAAACGTGTTTCCGGCCGAAAACGTGTACGTTTGCACTTCCCCGCCACAGGGAAGCTGCTAGCCGGGAATTCTCTGCCTGGTTCTACCCGCTGCCCGGAACGCTACGCAGGGCAAAAGCGATTCTCGTCCTCCGTGCTTGCTTTTTCTCAGAAAGAGCCGTGGTGTGCTTTTTCGCCGGAAAACGCGTTTTCGGCCGAAAACGTGTACGTTTGCACTTCCCCGCCACAGGGAAGATGCTAGCCGGGAATTCTCTGCCTGTTTCTACCCGCTGCCCGGAACGCTACGCAGGGCAAAAGCGATTCTCGTCCTCCGTGCTTGCTTTTTCTCAGAAAGAGCCGTGGTGTGCGTTTTCGCCGGAAAACGCGTTTTCGGCCGAAAACGTGTACGTTTGCACATCCCGGCCACAGGAAAGCTGCTAGCCGGGAATTCGCTGCCTGGTTCTACCCGCTGCCCGGAACGCTACGCAGGGCAAAAGCGATTCTCGTCCTCCGTGCTTGCTTTTTCTCAGAAAGAGCCGTGGTGTGCGTTTTCGCCGGAAAACGCGTTTTCGGTCGAAAACGTGTACGTTTGCACTTCCCCGCCACAGCGAAGCTGCTAGCCGGGAATTCTCTGCCTGGTTCTACCTGCCGCCCGGAACGCTACGCAGGGCAAAAGCGATTCTCGTCCTCCGTGCTTGCTTTTTCTCAGAAAGAGCCGTGGTGTGCGTTTTCGCCGGAAAACGCGTTTCCGGCCGAAAACGTGTACGTTTGCACTTCCCCGCCACAGGGAAGCTGCTAGCCGGGAATTCTCTGCCTGTTTCTACCCGCTGCCCGGAACGCTACGCAGGGCAAAAGCGATTCTCGTCCTCCGTGCTTGCTTTTTCTCAGAAAGAGCCGTGGTGTGCGTTTTCGCCGGAAAACGCGTTTTCGGCCGAAAACGTGTACGTTTGCACATCCCGGCCACAGGAAAGCTGCTAGCCGGGAATTCTCTGCCTGGTTCTACCCGCTGCCCGGAACGCTACGCAGGGCAAAAGCGATTCTCGTCCTCCGTGCTTGCTTTTTCTCAGAAAGAGCCGTGGTGTGCGTTTTCGCCGGAAAACGCGTTTTCGGTCGAAAACGTGTACGTTTGCACTTCCCCGCCACAGCGAAGCTGCTAGCCGGGAATTCTCTGCCTGGTTCTACCTGCCGCCCGGAACGCTACGCAGGGCAAAAGCGATTCTCGTCCTCCGTGCTTGCTTTTTCTCAGAAAGAGCCGTGGTGTGCGTTTTCGCCGCAAAACGTGTTTCCGGCCGAAAACGAGTACGTTTGCACTTCCCCGCCACAGGGAAGCTGCTAGCCGGGAATTCTCTGCCTGGTTCTACCCGCTGCTCTGAACGCTACGCAGGGCAAAAGCGATTCTCGTCCTCCGTGCTTGCTTTTTCTCAGAAAGAGCCGTGGTGTGCTTTTTCGCCGCAAAATGCGTTTTCGGCCGAAAACGTGTACGTTTGCACTTCCCCGCCACAGGGAAGCTGCTAGCCGGGAATTCTCTGCCTGGTTCTACCCGCTGCCCGGAACGCTACGCAGGGCAAAAGCGATTCTCGTCCTCCGTGCTTGCTTTTTCTCAGAAAGAGCCGTGGTGTGCGTTTTCGCCGGAAAACGCGTTTTCGGCCGAAAACGTGTACGTTTGCACATCCAGGCCACAGGGAAGCTGCTAGCCGGGAATTCTCTGCCTGGTTCTACCCGCTGCCCGGAACGCTACGCAGGGCAAAAGCGATTCTCGTCCTCCGTGCTTGCTTTTTCTCAGAAAGAGCCGTGGTGTGCGTTTTCGCCGGAAAACGCGTTTTCGGTCGAAAACGTGTACGTTTGCACTTCCCCGCCATAGCGAAGCTGCTAGCCGGGAATTCTCTGCCTGGTTCTACCCGCTGCCCGGAACGCTACGCAGGGCAAAAGCGATTCTCGTCCTCCGTGCTTGCTTTTTCTCAGAAAGAGCCGTGGTGTGCGTTTTCGCCGCAAAACGTGTTTCCGGCCGAAAACGTGTACGTTTGCACTTCCCCGCCACAGGGAAGCTGCTAGCCGGGAATTCTCTGCCTGGTTCTACCCGCTGCCCGGAACGCTACGCAGGGCAAAAGCGATTCTCGTCCTCCGTGCTTGCTTTTTCTCAGAAAGAGCCGTGGTGTGCTTTTTCGCCGGAAAACGCGTTTTCGGCCGAAAACGTGTACGTTTGCACTTCCCCGCCACAGGGAAGATGCTAGCCGGGAATTCTCTGCCTGTTTCTACCCGCTGCCCGGAACGCTACGCAGGGCAAAAGCGATTCTCGTCCTCCGTGCTTGCTTTTTCTCAGAAAGAGCCGTGGTGTGCGTTTTCGCCGGAAAACGCGTTTTCGGCCGAAAACGTGTACGTTTGCACATCCCGGCCACAGGAAAGCTGCTAGCCGGGAATTCGCTGCCTGGTTCTACCCGCTGCCCGGAACGCTACGCAGGGCAAAAGCGATTCTCGTCCTCCGTGCTTGCTTTTTCTCAGAAAGAGCCGTGGTGTGCGTTTTCGCCGGAAAACGCGTTTTCGGTCGAAAACGTGTACGTTTGCACTTCCCCGCCACAGCGAAGCTGCTAGCCGGGAATTCTCTGCCTGGTTCTACCTGCCGCCCGGAACGCTACGCAGGGCAAAAGCGATTCTCGTCCTCCGTGCTTGCTTTTTCTCAGAAAGAGCCGTGGTGTGCGTTTTCGCCGCAAAACGCGTTTTCGGTCGAAAACGTGTAAATTTGCACTTCCCCGCCACAGGGAAGCTGCTAGCCGGGAATTCTCTGCCTGGTTCTACCCGCTGCCCGGAACGCTACGCAGGGCAAAAGCGATTCTCGTCCTCCGTGCTTGCTTTTTCTCAGAAAGAGCCGTGGTGTGCGTTTTCGCCGGAAAACGCGTTTTCGGCCGAAAACGTGTACGTTTGCACATCCCGGCCACAGGAAAGCTGCTAGCCGGGAATTCTCTGCCTGGTTCTACCCGCTGCCCGGAACGCTACGCAGGGCAAAAGCGATTCTCGTCCTCCGTGCTTGCTTTTTCTCAGAAAGAGCCGTGGTGTGCGTTTTCGCCGGAAAACGCGTTTTCGGTCGAAAACGTGTACGTTTGCACTTCCCCGCCACAGCGAAGCTGCTAGCCGGGAATTCTCTGCCTGGTTCTACCTGCCGCCCGGAACGCTACGCAGGGCAAAAGCGATTCTCGTCCTCCGTGCTTGCTTTTTCTCAGAAAGAGCCGTGGTGTGCGTTTTCGCCGGAAAACGCGTTTTCGGTCGAAAACGTGTAAATTTGCACTTCCCCGCCACAGGGAAGCTGCTAGCCGGGAATTCTCTGCCTGGTTCTACCCGCTGCCCGGAACGCTACGCAGGGCAAAAGCGATTCTCGTCCTCCGTGCTTGCTTTTTCTCAGAAAGAGCCGTGGTGTGCGTTTTCGCCGGAAAACGCGTTTTCGGCCGAAAACCTGTACGTTTGCACTTCCCGGCCACAAGGAAGCTGCTAGACGGGAATTCTCTGCCTGGTTCTACCCGCTGCCCGGAACGCTACGCAGGGCAAAAGCGATTCTCGTCCTCCGTGCTTGCTTTTTCTCAGAAAGAGCCGTGGTGTGCATTTTCGCCGGAAAACGCGTTTTCGGCCAAAAACGTGTACGTTTGCACTTCCCGGCCACAGGGAAGCTGCTAGCCGGGAATTCTGTGCCTGGTTCTACCCGCTGCCCGGAACGCTACGCAGGGCAAAAGCGATTCTCGTCCTCCGTGCTTGCTTTTTCTCAGAAAGAGCCGTAGTGTGCGTTTTTGCCGGTAAACGCGTTTTCGGCCGAAAACGTGTACGTTTGCACTTCCCCGCCACAGGGAAGCTGCTAGCCGGGAATTCTCCGCCTGGTTCTACCCGCCGCCCGGAACGCTACGGAGGGCAAAAGCGATTCTCGTCCTCCGTGCTTGTTTTTTCTCAGAAAGAGCCGTGGTGTGCTTTTTCACTGGAAAACGCGTTTTCTGCCGAAAACGTGTACCTTTGCACTTCCCGGCCACAGGGAAGCTGCTAGCAGGGAATTCTCTGCCTGGTTCTATCCGCTGCCCGGAACGCTACGCAGGGCAAAAGCGATTCTCGTCCTCCGTGCTTGCTTTTTCTCAGAAAGAGCCGTGGTGTGCTTTTTCGCCGGTAAACGCGTTTTCGGCCGAAAACGTGTACGTTTGCACTTCCCGGCCACAGGGAAGCTGCTAGCCGGGAATTCTCTGCCTGGTTCTATCCGCTGCCCGGAACGCTACGCAGGGCAAAAGCGATTCTCGTCCTCCGTGCTTGCTTTTTCTCAGAAAGAGCCGTGGTGTGCTTTTTCGCCGGTAAAGGCGTTTTCGGCCGAAAACGTGTACGTTTGCACTTCCCGGCCACAGGGAAGCTGCTAGCCGGGAATTCTCTGCCTGGTTCTACCCGCTGCCCGGAACGCTACGCAGGGCAAAAGCGATTCTCGTCCTCCGTGCTTGCTTTTTCTCAGAAAGAGCCGTGGTGTGCGTTTTCGCCAGAAAACGCGTTTTCGGCCGAAAACGTGTACGTTTGCACTTCCCCGCCACAGGGAAGCTGCTAGCCGGGAATTCTCTGCCTGGTTCTACCCGCTGCCCGGAACGCTACGCAGGGCAAAAGCGATTTTCGTCCTCCGTGCTTGCTTTTTCTCAGAAAGAGCCGTGGTGTGCTTTTTCTCCGAAAACGCGTTTTCGGCCGAAAACGTGTACGTTTGCACTTCCCCGCCACAGGGAAGCTGCTAGCCGGGAATTCTCTGCCTGGTTCTACCCGCTGCCCGGAACGCTACGCAGGGCAAAATCGATTCTCGTCCTCCGTGCTTGCTTTTTCTCAGAAAGAGCCGTAGTGTGCGTTTTTGCCGGTAAACGCGTTTTCGGCCGAAAACGTGTACGTTTGCACTTCCCGGCCACAGGGAAGCTGCTAGACGGGAATTCTCTGCCTGGTTCTACCCGCTGCCCGGAACGCTACGCAGGGCAAAAGCGATTCTCGTCCTCCGTGCTTGTTTTTTCTCAGAAAGAGCCGTGGTGTGCTTTTTCACTGGAAAACGCGTTTTCTGCAGAAAACGTGTACCTTTGCACTTCCCCGCCACAGGGAAGCTGCTAGCAGGGAATTCTCTGCCTGGTTCTACCCGCTGCCCGGAACGCTACGCAGGGCAAAAGCGATTCTCGTCCTCCGTGCTTGCTTTTTCTCAGAAAGAGCCGTGGTGTGCATTTTCGCCGGTAAACGCGTTTTCGGCCGAAAATATTTACGTTTGCACTTCCCGGCCACAGGGAAGCTGCTAGACGGGAATTCTCTGCCTGGTTCTACCCGCTGCCCGGAACGCTACGCAGGGCAAAAGCGATTCTCGTCCTCCGTGCTTGCTTTTTCTCAGAAAGAGCCGTGGTGTGCGTTTTCGCCAGAAAACATGTTTTCGGCCGAAAACGTGTACCTTTGCACTTCCCGGCCACAGGGAAGCTGCTAGCCGGGAATTCTCTGCCTGGTTCTACCCGCACCCCGGAACGCTACGCAGGGCAAAAGCGATTTTCGTCCTCCGTGCTTGCTTTTTCTCAGAAAGAGCCGTTGTGTGCGTTTTCGCCGGAAAACGCGTTTTCGGCCGAAAACGTGTACGTTTGCACTTCCCCGCCACAGGGAAGCTGCTAGCAGGGAATTCGCTGCCTATTTCTACCCGCTGCCCGGAACGCTACGCAGGGCAAAAGCGATTCTCGTCCTCCGTGCTTGCTTTTTCTCAGAAAGAGCCGTGGTGTGCGTTTTCGCGGGAAAACGCGTTTTCGGCCGAAAACGTGTACGTTTGCACTTCCCGGCCACAGGGAAGCTGCTAGCCGGGAATTCTCTGCCTGGTTCTACCCGCTGCCCGGAACGCTACGCAGGGCAAAAGCGATTCTCGTCCTCCGTGCTTGCTTTTTCTCAGAAAGAGCCGTGGTGTGCGTTTTCGCCGGAAAACGCGTTTCCGGCCGAAAACGTGTACGTTTGCACTTCCCCGCCACAGGGAAGCTGCTAGCCGGGAATTCTCTGCCTGGTTCTACCCGCTGCCCGGAACACTACGCAGGGCAAAAGCGGTTCTCGTCCTCCGTGCTTGCTTTTTCTCAGAAAGAGCCGTGGTGTGCGTTTTCGCCAGAAAACGAGTTTTCGGCCGAAAACGTGTACGTTTGCACTTCCCCGCCACAGGGAAGATGCTAGCCGGGAATTCTCTGCCTGTTTCTACCCGCTGCCCGGAACGCTACGCAGGGCAAAAGCGATTCTCGTCCTCCGTGCTTGCTTTTTCTCAGAAAGAGCCGTGGTGTGCGTTTTCGCCGGAAAACGCGTTTTCGGCCGAAAACGTGTACGTTTGCACATCCCGGCCACAGGAAAGCTGCTAGCCGGGAATTCTCTGCCTGGTTCTACCCGCTGCCCGGAACGCTACGCAGGGCAAAAGCGATTCTCGTCCTCCGTGCTTGCTTTTTCTCAGAAAGGGCCGTGGTGTGCGTTTTCGCCGGAAAACGCGTTTTCGGTCGAAAACGTGTACGTTTGCACTTCCCCGCCACAGGGAAGCTGCTAGCCGGGAATTCTCTGCCTGGTTCTACCCGCTGCCCGGAACACTACGCAGGGCAAAAGCGATTCTCGTCCTCCGTGCTTGCTTTTTCTCAGAAAGAGCCGTGGTGTGTGTTTTCGCCTGTAAACGAGTTTTCGGCCGAAAACATGTACGTTTGCACTTCCCGGCCACAGGGAAGCTGCTAGCCGGGAATTCTCTGCCTGGTTCTATCCGCTGCCCGGAACGCTACGCAGGGCAAAAGCGATTCTCGTCCTCCGTGCTTGCTTTTTCTCAGAAAGAGCCGTGGTGTGCTTTTTCACCGGTAAACAAGTTTTCGGCCGAAAACGTGTACGTTTGCACTTCCCGGCCACAGGGAAGCTGCTAGCCGGGAATTCTCTGCCTGGTTCTACCCGCTGCCCGGAACGCTACGCAGGGCAAAAGCGATTCTCGTCCTCCGTGCTTGCTTTTTCTCAGAAAGAGCCGTGGTGTGCGTTTTCGCCGGAAAACGCGTTTCCGGCCGAAAACGTGTACGTTTGCACTTCCCCGCCACAGGGAAGCTGCTAGCCGGGAATTCTCTGCCTGGTTCTACCCGCTGCCCGGAACACTACGCAGGGCAAAAGCGGTTCTCGTCCTCCGTGCTTGCTTTTTCTCAGAAAGAGCCGTGGTGTGCGTTTTCGCCAGAAAACGAGTTTTCGGCCGAAAACGTGTACGTTTGCACTTCCCCGCCACAGGGAAGATGCTAGCCGGGAATTCTCTGCCTGTTTCTACCCGCTGCCCGGAACGCTACGCAGGGCAAAAGCGATTCTCGTCCTCCGTGCTTGCTTTTTCTCAGAAAGAGCCGTGGTGTGCGTTTTCGCCGGAAAACGCGTTTTCGGCCGAAAACGTGTACGTTTGCACATCCCGGCCACAGGAAAGCTGCTAGCCGGGAATTCTCTGCCTGGTTCTACCCGCTGCCCGGAACGCTACGCAGGGCAAAAGCGATTCTCGTCCTCCGTGCTTGCTTTTTCTCAGAAAGGGCCGTGGTGTGCGTTTTCGCCGGAAAACGCGTTTTCGGTCGAAAACGTGTACGTTTGCACTTCCCCGCCACAGCGAAGCTGCTAGCCGGGAATTCTCTGCCTGGTTCTACCCGCTGCCCGGAACGCTACGCAGGGCAAAAGCGATACTCGTCCTCCGTGCTTGCTTTTTCTCAGAAAGAGCCGTGGTGTGCGTTTTCGCCGCAAAACATGTTTCCGGCCGAAAACGAGTACGTTTGCACTTCCCCGCCACAGGGAAGCTGCTAGCCGGGAATTCTCTGCCTGGTTCTACCCGCTGCTCTGAACGCTACGCAGGGCAAAAGCGATTCTCGTCCTCCGTGCTTGCTTTTTCTCAGAAAGAGCCGTGGTGTGCTTTTTCGCCGCAAAATGCGTTTTCGGCCGAAAACGTGTACGTTTGCACTTCCCCGCCACAGGGAAGCTGCTAGCCGGGAATTCTCTGCCTGGTTCTACCCGCTGCCCGGAACGCTACGCAGGGCAAAAGCGATTCTCGTCCTCCGTGCTTGCTTTTTCTCAGAAAGAGCCGTGGTGTGCGTTTTCGCCGGAAAACGCGTTTTCGGCCGAAAACGTGTACGTTTGCACATCCCGGCCACAGGGAAGCTGCTAGCCGGGAATTCTCTGCCTGGTTCTACCCGCTGCCCGGAACGCTACGCAGGGCAAAAGCGATTCTCGTCCTCCGTGCTTGCTTTTTCTCAGAAAGAGCCGTGGTGTGCGTTTTCGCCGGAAAACGCGTTTTCGGTCGAAAACGTGTACGTTTGCACTTCCCCGCCATAGCGAAGCTGCTAGCCGGGAATTCTCTGCCTGGTTCTACCCGCCGCCCGGAACGCTACGCAGGGCAAAAGCGATTCTCGTCCTCCGTGCTTGCTTTTTCTCAGAAAGAGCCGTGGTGTGCGTTTTCGCCGGAAAACGTGTTTCCGGCCGAAAACGTGTACGTTTGCACTTCCCCGCCACAGGGAAGCTGCTAGCCGGGAATTCTCTGCCTGGTTCTACCCGCTGCCCGGAACGCTACGCAGGGCAAAAGCGATTCTCGTCCTCCGTGCTTGCTTTTTCTCAGAAAGAGCCGTGGTGTGCTTTTTCGCCGGAAAACGCGTTTTCGGCCGAAAACGTGTACGTTTGCACTTCCCCGCCACAGGGAAGATGCTAGCCGGGAATTCTCTGCCTGTTTCTACCCGCTGCCCGGAACGCTACGCAGGGCAAAAGCGATTCTCGTCCTCCGTGCTTGCTTTTTCTCAGAAAGAGCCGTGGTGTACGTTTTCGCCGGAAAACGCGTTTTCGGCCGAAAACGTGTACGTTTGCACATCCCGGCCACAGGAAAGCTGCTAGCCGGGAATTCTCTGCCTGGTTCTACCCGCTGCCCGGAACGCTACGCAGGGCAAAAGCGATTCTCGTCCTCCGTGCTTGCTTTTTCTCAGAAAGAGCCGTGGTGTGCGTTTTCGCCGGAAAACGCGTTTTCGGTCGAAAACGTGTACGTTTGCACTTCCCCGCCACAGCGAAGCTGCTAGCCGGGAATTCTCTGCCTGGTTCTACCTGCCGCCCGGAACGCTACGCAGGGCAAAAGCGATTCTCGTCCTCCGTGCTTGCTTTTTCTCAGAAAGAGCCGTGGTGTGCGTTTTCGCCGCAAAACGTGTTTCCGGCCGAAAACGTGTACGTTTGCACTTCCCCGCCACAGGGAAGCTGCTAGCCGGGAATTCTCTGCCTGGTTCTACCCGCTGCTCTGAACGCTACGCAGGGCAAAAGCGATTCTCGTCCTCCGTGCTTGCTTTTTCTCAGAAAGAGCCGTGGTGTGCTTTTTCGCCGCAAAATGCGTTTTCGGCCGAAAACGTGTACGTTTGCACTTCCCCGCCACAGGGAAGATGCTAGCCGGGAATTCTCTGCCTGGTTCTACCCGCTGCCCGGAACGCTACGCAGGGCAAAAGCGATTCTCGTCCTCCGTGCTTGCTTTTTCTCAGAAAGAGCCGTGGTGTGCGTTTTCGCCGGAAAACGCGTTTTCGGCCGAAAACGTGTACGTTTGCACATCCCGGCCACAGGGAAGCTGCTAGCCGGGAATTCTCTGCCTGGTTCTACCCGCTGCCCGGAACGCTACGCAGGGCAAAAGCGATTCTCGTCCTCCGTGCTTGCTTTTTCTCAGAAAGAGCCGTGGTGTGCGTTTTCGCCGGAAAACGCGTTTTCGGTCGAAAACGTGTACGTTTGCACTTCCCCGCCATAGCGAAGCTGCTAGCCGGGAATTCTCTGCCTGGTTCTACCCGCCGCCCGGAACGCTACGCAGGGCAAAAGCGATTCTCGTCCTCCGTGCTTGCTTTTTCTCAGAAAGAGCCGTGGTGTGCGTTTTCGCCGCAAAACGTGTTTCCGGCTGAAAACGTGTACGTTTGCACTTCCCCGCCACAGGGAAGCTGCTAGCCGGGAATTCTCTGCCTGGTTCTACCCGCTGCCCGGAACGCTACGCAGGGCAAAAGCGATTCTCGTCCTCCGTGCTTGCTTTTTCTCAGAAAGAGCCGTGGTGTGCGTTTTCGCCGGAAAACGCGTTTTCGGCCGAAAACGTGTACGTTTGCACTTCCCCGCCACAGGGAAGCTGCTAGCCGGGAATTCTCTGCCTGGTTCTACCCGCTGCCCGGAACGCTACGCAGGGCAAAAGCAATTCTCGTCCTCCGTGCTTGCTTTTTCTCAGAAAGAGCCGTGGTGTGCGTTTTCGCCGCAAAACGCGTTTCCGGCCGGAAACGTGTACGTTTGCACTTCCCGGCCACAGGGAAGCTGCTAGCCGGGAATTCTCTGCCTGGTTCTACCCGCTGCCCGGAACGCTACGCAGGGCAAAAGCGATTCTCGTCCTCCGTGCTTGCTTTTTCTCAGAAAGAGCCGTGGTGTGCGTTTTCGCCGGAAAACGCGTTTTCGGCCCGAAACGTGTACGTTTGCACTTCCCCGCCACAGCGAAGCTGCTAGCAGGGAATTCTCTGCCTGGTTCTACCCGCTGCCCGGAACGCTACGCAGGGCAAAAGCGATTCTCGTCCTCCGTGCTTGCTTTTTCTCAGAAAGAGCCGTGGTGTGCGTTTTCGCCGGAAAACGCATTTTCGGCCGAAAACGTGTACGTTTGCACTTCCCCGCCACAGGGAAGCTGCTAGCCGGGAATTCTCTGCCTGGTTCTACCCGCTGCCCGGAACGCTACGCAGGGCAAAAGCGATTCTCGTCCTCCGTGCTTGCTTTTTCTCAGAAAGAGCCGTGGTGTGCTTTTTCGCCTGAAAACGCGTTTTCGGCCGAAAACGTGTACGTTTGCACTTCCCGGCCACAGGGAAGCTGCTAGCCGGGAATTCTCTGCCTGGTTCTACCCGCTGCCCGGAACGCTACGCAGGGCAAAAGCGATTCTCGTCCTCCGTGCTTGCTTTTTCTCAGAGAGAGCCATGGTGTGCTTTTTCTCCGGAAAACGCATTTTCGGCCGAAAACGTGTACGTTTGCACTTCCCCGCCACAGGGAAGCTGCTAGCCGGGAATTCTCTGCCTGGTTCTACCCGCTGCCCGGAACGCTACGCAGGGCAAAAGCGATTCTCGTCCTCCGTGCTTGCTTTTTCTCAGAAAGAGCCGTGGTGTGCGTTTTCGCCGCAAAACGCGTTTCCGGCCGAAAACGTGTACGTTTGCACTTCCCCGCCACAGGGAAGCTGCTAGCCGGGAATTCTCTGCCTGGTTCTACCCGCTGCCCGGAACGCTACGCAGGGCAAAAGCGATTCTCGTCCTCCGTGCTTGCTTTTTCTCAGAAAGAGCCGTGGTGTGCGTTTTCGCCGGAAAACGCGTTTTCGGCCGAAAACGTGTACGTTTGCACTTCCCCGCCACAGGGAAGCAGCTAGCCCGGAATTCTCTGCCTGGTTCTACCCGCTGCCCGGAACGCTACGCAGGGCAAAAGCGATTCTCGTCCTCCGTGCTTGCTTTTTCTCAGAAAGAGCCGTGGTGTGCGTTTTCGCGGGAAAACGCGTTTTCGGCCGAAAACGTGTACGTTTGCACTTCCCGGCCACAGGGAAGGTGCTAGCCGGGAATTCTCTGCCTGGTTCTACCCGCTGCCCCGAACGCTACGCAGGGCAAAAGCGGTTCTCGTCCTCCGTGCTTGCTTTTTCTCAGAAAGAGCCGTGGTGTGCGTTTTCGCCGGAAAACGCATTTTCGGCCGAAAACGTGTACGTTTGCACTTCCCCGCCACAGGGAAGCTGCTAGCCGGGAATTCTCTGCCTGGTTCTACCCGCTGCCCGGAACGCTACGCAGGGCAAAAGCGATTCTCGTCCTCCGTGCTTGCTTTTTCTCAGAAAGAGCCGTGGTGTGCGTTTTCGCCGCAAAACGCGTTTCCGGCCGAAAACGTGTACGTTTGCACTTCCCCGCCACAGGGAAGCTGCTAGCCGGGAATTCTCTGCCTGGTTCTACCCGCTGCCCGGAACGCTACGCAGGGCAAAAGCGATTCTCGTCCTCCGTGCTTGCTTTTTCTCAGAAAGAGCCGTGGTGTGCGTTTTCGCCGCAAAACGCTTTTCCGGCCGAAAACGTGTACGTTTGCACTTCCCCGCCACAGGGAAGCTGCTAGCCGGGAATTCTCTGCCTGGTTCTACCCGCTGCCCGGAACGCTACGCAGGGCAAAAGCGATTCTCGTCCTCCGTGCTTGCTTTTTCTCAGAAAGAGCCGTGGTGTGCGTTTTCGCCGGAAAACGCGTTTTCGGCCGAAAACGTGTACGTTTGCAGTTCCCCGCCACAGGGAAGATGCTAGCCGGGAATTCTCTGCCTGGTTCTACCCGCTGCCCGGAACGCTACGCAGGGCAAAAGCGATTCTCGTCCTCCGTGCTTGCTTTCTCTCAGAAAGAGCCGTGGTGTGCGTTTTCGCCGGAAAACGCGTTTTCGGCCGAAAACGTGTACGTTTGCACTTCCCCGCCACAGCGAAGCTGCTAGCAGGGAATTCTCTGCCTATTTCTACCCGCTGCCCGGAACGCTACGCAGGGCAAAAGCGATTCTCGTCCTCCGTGCTTGCTTTTTCTCAGAAAGAGCCGTGGTGTGCGTTTTCGCCGCAATACGTGTTTTCGGCCGAAAACGTGTACGTTTGCACTTCCCCGCCACAGGGAAGCAGCTAGCCGGGAATTCTCTGCCTGGTTCTACCCGCTGCCCGGAACGCTACGCAGGGCAAAAGCGATTCTCGTCCTCCGTGCTTGCTTTTTCTCAGAAAGAGCCGTGGTGTGCGTTTTCGCGGGAAAACGCGTTTTCGGCCGAAAACGTGTACGTTTGCACTTCCCCGCCACAGGGAAGCTGCTAGCCGGCAATTCGCTGCCTATTTCTACCCGCTGCTCGGAACGCTACGCAGGGCAAAAGCGATTCTCGTCCTCCGTGCTTGCTTTTTCTCAGAAAGAGCCGTGGTGTGCGTTTTCGCCGCAAAACGCGTTTCCGACCGAAAACGTGTACGTTTGCACTTCCCCGCCACAGGGAAGCTGCTAGCCGGGAATTCTCTGCCTGGTTCTACCCGCTGCCCGGAACGCTACGCAGGGCAAAAGCGATTCTCGTCCTCCGTGCTTGCTTTTTCTCAGAAAGAGCCGTGGTGTGCGTTTTCGCCGGAAAACGCGTTTTCGGCCGAAAACGTGTACGTTTGCACATCCCGGTTACAGGGAAGCTGCTAGCCGGGAATTCTCTGCCTGGTTCTACCCGCTGCCCGGAACGCTACGCAGGGCAAAAGCGATTCTCGTCCTCCGTGCTTGCTTTTTCTCAGAAAGAGCCGTGGTGTGTGTTTTCGCCGGAAAACGCGTTTTCGGTCGAAAACGTGTACGTTTGCACTTCCCCGCCACAGCGAAGGTGCTAGCCGGGAATTCTCTGCCTGGTTCTACCCGCCGCCCGGAACGCTACGCAGGGCAAAAGCGATTCTCGTCCTCCGTGCTTGCTTTTTCTCAGAAAGAGCCGTGGTGTGCGTTTTCGCGGGAAAATGTGTTTCCGGCCGAAAACGTGTACGTTTGCACTTCCCCGCCACAGGGAAGCTGCTAGCCGGGAATTCTCTGCCTGGTTCTACCCGCTGCCCGGAACGCTACGCAGGGCAAAAGCGATTCTCGTCCTCCGTGCTTGCTTTTTCTCAGAAAGAGCCGTGGTGTGCGTTTTCGCCGTAAAACGCGTTTTCAGCCGAAAACGTGTACGTTTGCACTTCTCCGCCACAGGGAAGATGCTAGCCGGGAATTCTCTGCCTGGTTCTACCCGCTGCCCGGAACGCTACGCAGGGCAAAAGCGATTCTCGTCCTCCGTGCTTGCTTTTTCTCAGAAAGAGCCGTGGTGTGCGTTTTCGCCGCAAAACGCGTTTCCGGCCGAAAACGTGTACGTTTGCACTTCCCCGCCACAGGGAAGCTGCTAGCCGGGAATTCTCTGCCTGGTTCTACCCGCTGCCCGGAACGCTACGCAGGGCAAAAGCGATTCTCGTCCTCCGTGCTTGCTTTTTCTCAGAAAGAGCCGTGGTGTGCGTTTTCGCCGGAAAACGCGTTTTCGGCCGAAAACGTGTACGTTTGCACTTCCCCGCCACAGGGAAGATGCTAGCCGGGAATTCTCTGCCTGGTTCTACCCGCTGCCCGGAACGCTACGCAGGGCAAAAGCGATTCTCGTCCTCCGTGCTTGCTTTTTCTCAGAAAGAGCCGTGGTGTGCGTTTTCGCCGGACAACGCGTTTTCGGCCGAAAACGTGTACGTTTGCAGTTCCCCGCCACAGGGAAGATGCTAGCCGGGAATTCTCTGCCTGGTTCTACCCGCTGCCCGGAACGCTACGCAGGGCAAAAGCGATTCTCGTCCTCCGTGCTTGCTTTTTCTCAGAAAGAGCCGTGGTGTGCGTTTTCGCCGGAAAACGCATTTTCGGCCGAAAACGTGTACGTTTGCACTTCCCCGCCACAGCGAAGCTGCTAGCAGGGAATTCTCTGCCTGGTTCTACCCGCTGCCCGGAACGCTACGCAGGGCAAAAGCGATTCTCGTCCTCCGTGCTTGCTTTTTCTCAGAAAGAGCCGTGGTGTGCGTTTTCGCCGGAAAACGCGTTTTCGGCCGAAAACGTGTACGTTTGCACTTCCCGGCCACAGCGAAGCTGCTAGCAGGGAATTCTCTGCCTATTTCTACCCTCTGCCCGGAACGCTACGCAGGGCAAAAGCGATTCTCGTCCTCCGAGCTTGCTTTTTCTCAGAAAGAGCCGTGGTGTGTGTTTTCGCCGGAAAACGTGTTTTCGGCCGAAAACGTGTACGTTTGCACTTCCCCGCCACAGGGAAGCAGCTAGCCGGGAATTCTCTGCCTGGTTCTACCCGCTGCCCGGAACGCTATGCAGGGCAAAAGCGATTCTCGTCCTCCGTGCTTGCTTTTTCTCAGAAAGAGCCGTGGTGTGCGTTTTCGCCGGAAAACGCGTTTTCGGCCGAAAACGTGTACGTTTGCACTTCCCGGCCACAGGGAAGCTGGTAGCCGGGAATTCGCTGCCTGGTTCTACCCGCTGCCCGGAACGCTACGCAGGGCAAAAGCGATTCTCGTCCTCCGTGCTTGCTTTTTCTCAGAAAGAGCCGTGGTGTGCGTTTTCGCCGTAAAACGCGTTTTCGGCCGAAAACGTGTACGTTTGCACTTCCCGGCCACAGGGAAGGTGCTAGCCGGGAATTCGCTGCCTATTTCTACCCGCTGCTCGGAACGCTACGCAGGGCAAAAGCGATTCTCGTCCTCCGTGCTTGCTTTTTCTCAGAAAGAGCCGTGGTGTGCGTTTTCGCCGCAAAACGCGTTTCTGGCCAAAAACGTGTACGTTTGCACTTCCCCGCCACAGGGAAGCTGCTAGCCGGGAATTCTCTGCCTGGTTCTACTCGCTGCCCGGAACGCTACGCAGGGCAAAAGCGATTCCCGTCCTCCGTGCTTGCTTTTTCTCAGAAAGAGCCATGGTGTGCTTTTTCGCCGGAAAACACGTTTTCGGCCGAAAACGTGTACGTTTGCACTTCCCCGCCACAGGGAAGATGCTAGCCGAGAATTCTCTGCCTGGTTCTACCCGCTGCCCGGAACGCTACGCTAAGCAAAATCGATTCTCGTCCTCCGTGCTTGCTTTTTCTCAGAAAGAGCCGTGGTGTGCGTTTTCGCCGGAAAACGCGTTTTCGGCCGAAAACGTGTACGTTTGCACTTCCCCGCCACAGCGAAGCTGCTAGCAGGGAATTCTCTGCCTGGTTCTACCCGCTGCCCGGAACGCTACGCAGGGCAAAAGCGATTCTCGTCCTCCGTGCTTGCTTTTTCTCAGAAAGAGCCGTGGTGTGCGTTTTCGCCGGAAAACGCGTTTTCGGCCGAAAACGTGTACGTTTGCACATCCAGGCCACAGGGAAGCTGCTAGCCGGGAATTCTCTGCCTGGTTCTACCCGCTGACCGGAACGCTACGCAGGGCAAAAGAGATTCTCGTCCTCCGTGCTTGCTTTTTCTCAGAGAGAGCCGTGGTGTGCGTTTTCGCCGGAAAACGCGTTTCCGGCCGAAAACGTGTACGTTTGCACTTCCCCGCCACAGGGAAGCAGCTAGCCGGGAATTCTCTGCCTGGTTCTACCCGCTGCCCGGAACGCTATGCAGGGCAAAAGCGATTCTCGTCCTCCGTGCTTGCTTTTTCTCAGAAAGAGCCGTGGTGTGCGTTTTCGCCGGAAAACGCGTTTTCGGCCGAAAACGTGTACGTTTGCACTTCCCGGCCACAGGGAAGCTGCTAGCCGGGAATTCGCTGCCTGGTTCTACCCGCTGCCCGGAACGCTACGCAGGGCAAAAGCGATTCTCGTCCTCCGTGCTTGCTTTTTCTCAGAAAGAGCCGTGGTGTGCGTTTTCGCCGTAAAACGCGTTTTCGGCCGAAAACGTGTACGTTTGCACTTCCCGGCCACAGGGAAGCTGCTAGCCGGCAATTCGCTGCCTATTTCTACCCGCTGCTCGGAACGCTACGCAGGGCAAAAGCGATTCTCGTCCTCCGTGCTTGCTTTTTCTCAGAAAGAGCCGTGGTGTGCGTTTTCGCCGGAAAACGCGTTTCCGGCCGAAAACGTGTACGTTTGCACTTCCCCGCCACAGGGAAGCTGCTAGCCGGCAATTCGCTGCCTGGTTCTACCCGCTGCCAGGAACGCTACGCAGGGCAAAAGCGATTCTCGTCCTCCGAGCTTGCTTTTTCTCAGAAAGACCCATGGTGTGCTTTTTCGCCGGAAAACGCGTTTTCGGCCGAAAACGTGTACGTTAGCACTTCCCCGCCACAGGGAAGATGCTAGCCGGGAATTCTCTGCCTGGTTCTACCCGCTGCCCGGAACGCTACGCAGGGCAAAAGCGATTCTCGTCCTCCGTGCTTGCTTTTTCTCAGAAAGAGCCGTGGTGTGCGTTTTCGCCGGAAAACGCGTTTCCGGCCGAAAACGTCTACGTTTGCACTTCCCCGCCACAGGGAAGCTGCTAGCCGGGAATTCTCTGCCTGGTTCTACCCGCTGCCAGGAACGCTACGCAGGGCAAAAGCGATTCTCGTCCTCCGTGCTTGCTTTTTCTCAAAAGAGCCGTGGTGTGCGTTTTCGCCGGAAAACGCGTTTTCGGCCGAAAACGTGTACGTTTGCACTTCCCGGCCACAGGGAAGCTGCTAGCCGGGAATTCGCTGCCTGGTTCTACCCGCTGCCCGGAACGCTACGCAGGGCAAAAGCGATTCTCGTCCTCCGTGCTTGCTTTTTCTCAGAAAGAGCCGTGGTGTGCGTTTTCGCCGTAAAACGCGTTTTCGGCCGAAAACGTGTACGTTTGCACTTCCCGGCCACAGGGAAGCTGCTAGCCGGGAATTCTCTGCCTGTTTCTACCCGCTGCTCGGAACGCTACGCAGGGCAAAAGCGATTCTCGTCCTCCGTGCTTGCTTTTTCTCAGAAAGAGCCGTGGTGTGCGTTTTCGCCGCAAAACGCGTTTCCGGCCGAAAACGTGTACGTTTGCACTTCCCCGCCACAGGGAAGCTGCTAGCCGGGAATTCTCTGCCTGGTTCTACCCGCTGCCCGGAACGCTACGCAGGGCAAAAGCGATTCTCGTCCTCCGTGCTTGCTTTTTCTCAGAAAGAGCCGTGGTGTGCGTTTTCGCCGGAAAACGCGTTTCCGGCCGAAAACGTGTACGTTTGCACTTCCCCGCCACAGGGAAGCTGCTAGCCGGGAATTCTCTGCCTGGTTCTACCCGCTGCCCGGAACGCTACGCAGGGCAAAAGCGATTCTCGTCCTCCGTGCTTGCTTTTTCTCAGAAAGAGCCGTGGTGTGCGTTTTTGCCGGAAAACGCGTTTTCGGCCGAAAACGTGTACGTTTGCACTTCCCCGCCACAGGGAAGATGCTAGCCGGGAATTCTCTGCCTGGTTCTACCCGCTGCCCGGAACGCTACGCAGGGCAAAAGCGATTCTCGTCCTCCGTGCTTGCTTTTTCTCAGAAAGAGCCGTGGTGTGCGTTTTCGCCGCAAAACGCGTTTCCGGCCGAAAACGTGTACGTTTGCACTTCCCCGCCACAGCGAAGCTGCTAGCAGGGAATTCTCTGCCTGGTTCTACCCGCTGCCCGGAACGCTACGCAGGGCAAAAGCGATTCTCGTCCTCCGTGCTTGCTTTTTCTCAGAAAGAGCCGTGGTGTGCTTTTTCGCCGGAAAACGCATTTTCGGCCGAAAACGTGTACGTTTGCACTTCCCCGCCACAGGGAAGCTGCTAGCCGGGAATTCTCTGCCTGGTTCTACCCGCTGCCCGGAACGCTACGCAGGGCAAAAGCGATTCTCGTCCTCCGTGCTTGCTTTTTCTCAGAAAGAGCCGTGGTGTGCGTTTTCGCCGCAAAACGCGTTTCCGGCCGAAAACGTGTACGTTTGCACTTCCCGGCCACAGGGAAGCTGCTAGCCGGGAATTCTCTGCCTGGTTCTACCCGCTGCCCGGAACGCTACGCAGGGCAAAAGCGATTCTCGTCCTCCGTGCTTGCTTTTTCTCAGAAAGAGCCGTGGTGTGCGTTTTCGCCGCAAAACGCGTTTTCGGCCGAAAACGTGTACGTTTGCACTTCCCCGCCACAGCGAAGCTGCTAGCCGGGAATTCTCTGCCTGGTTCTACCCGCTGCCCGGAACGCTACGCAGGGCAAAAGCGATTCTCGTCCTCCGTGCTTGCTTTTTCTCAGAAAGAGCCGTGGTGTGCTTTTTCGCCGGAAAACGCATTTTCGGCCGAAAACGTGTACGTTTGCACTTCCCCGCCACAGGGAAGATGCTAGACGGGAATTCTCTGCCTGGTTCTACCCGCTGCCCGGAACGCTACGCAGGGCAAAAGCGATTCTCGTCCTCCGTGCTTGCTTTTTCTCAGAAAGAGCCGTGGTGTGCGTTTTCGCCGCAAAACGCGTTTCCGGCCGAAAACGTGTACGTTTGCACTTCCCGGCCACAGCGAAGCTGCTAGCAGGGAATTCTCTGCCTGGTTCTACCCGCTGCCCGGAACGCTACGCAGGGCAAAAGCGATTCTCGTCCTCCGTGCTTGCTTTTTCTCAGAAAGAGCCGTGGTGTGCGTTTTCGCCGGAAAACGCGTTTTCGGCCGAAAACGTGTACGTTTGCACTTCCCCGCCACAGAAAAGCTGCTAGCCGGGAATTCTCTGCCTGGTTCTACCCGCTGCCCGGAACGCTACGCAGGGCAAAAGAGATTCTCGTCCTCCGTGCTTGCTTTTTCTCAGAGAGAGCCGTGGTGTGCGTTTTCGCCGGAAAACGCGTTTCCGGCCGAAAACGTGTACGTTTGCACTTCCCCGCCACAGGGAAGCAGCTAGCCGGGAATTCTCTGCCTGGTTCTACCCGCTGCCCGGAACGCTATGCAGGGCAAAAGCGATTCTCGTCCTCCGTGCTTGCTTTTTCTCAGAAAGAGCCGTGGTGTGCGTTTTCGCCGCAAAACGCGTTTTCGGCCGAAAACGTGTACGTTTGCACTTCCCGGCCACAGGGAAGCTGCTAGCCGGGAATTCGCTGCCTGGTTCTACCCGCTGCCCGGAACGCTACGCAGGGCAAAAGCGATTCTCGTCCTCCGTGCTTGCTTTTTCTCAGAAAGAGCCGTGGTGTGCGTTTTCGCCGTAAAACGCGTTTTCGGCCGAAAACGTGTACGTTTGCACTTCCCGGCCACAGGGAAGCTGCTAGCCGGCAATTCGCTGCCTATTTCTACCCGCTGCTCGGAACGCTACGCAGGGCAAAAGCGATTCTCGTCCTCCGTGCTTGCTTTTTCTCAGAAAGAGCCGTGGTGTGCGTTTTCGCCGGAAAACGCGTTTCCGGCCGAAAACGTGTACGTTTGCACTTCCCCGCCACAGGGAAGCTGCTAGCCGGCAATTCGCTGCCTGGTTCTACCCGCTGCCAGGAACGCTACGCAGGGCAAAAGCGATTCTCGTCCTCCGAGCTTGCTTTTTCTCAGAAAGACCCATGGTGTGCTTTTTTGCCGGAAAACGCGTTTTCAGCCGAAAACGTGTACGTTAGCACTTCCCCGCCACAGGGAAGATGCTAGCCGGAAATTCTCTGCCTGGTTCTACCCGCTGCCCGGAACGCTACGCAGGGCAAAAGCGATTCTCGTCCTCCGTGCTTGCTTTTTCTCAAAAGAGCCGTGGTGATCGTTTTCGCCGGAAAACGCGTTTTCGGCCGAAAACGTGTACGTTTGCACTTCCCGGCCACAGGGAAGCTGGTAGCCGGGAATTCGCTGCCTGGTTCTACCCGCTGCCCGGAACGCTACGCAGGGCAAAAGCGATTCTCGTCCTCCGTGCTTGCTTTTTCTCAGAAAGAGCCGTGGTGTGCGTTTTCGCCGTAAAACGCGTTTTCGGCCGAAAACGTGTACGTTTGCACTTCCCGGCCACAGGGAAGCTGCTAGCCGGCAATTCGCTGCCTATTTCTACCCGCTGCTCGGAACGCTACGCAGGGCAAAAGCGATTCTCGTCCTCCGTGCTTGCTTTTTCTCAGAAAGAGCCGTGGTGTGCGTTTTCGCCGCAAAACGCGTTTCCGGCCGAAAACGTGTACGTTTGCACTTCCCCGCCACAGGGAAGCTGCTAGCCGGGAATTCTCTGCCTGGTTCTACCCGCTGCCCGGAACGCTACGCAGGGCAAAAGCGATTCTCGTCCTCCGTGCTTGCTTTTTCTCAAAAGAGCCGTGGTGATCGTTTTCGCCGGAAAACGCGTTTTCGGCCGAAAACGTGTACGTTTGCACTTCCCGGCCACAGGGAAGCTGGTAGCCGGGAATTCGCTGCCTGGTTCTACCCGCTGCCCGGAACGCTACGCAGGGCAAAAGCGATTCTCGTCCTCCGTGCTTGCTTTTTCTCAGAAAGAGCCGTGGTGTGCGTTTTCGCCGTAAAACGCGTTTTCGGCCGAAAACGTGTACGTTTGCACTTCCCGGCCACAGGGAAGCTGCTAGCCGGCAATTCGCTGCCTATTTCTACCCGCTGCTCGGAACGCTACGCAGGGCAAAAGCGATTCTCGTCCTCCGTGCTTGCTTTTTCTCAGAAAGAGCCGTGGTGTGCGTTTTCGCCGCAAAACGCGTTTCCGGCCGAAAACGTGTACGTTTGCACTTCCCCGCCACAGGGAAGCTGCTAGCCGGGAATTCTCTGCCTGGTTCTACCCGCTGCCCGGAACGCTACGCAGGGCAAAAGCGATTCTCGTCCTCCGTGCTTGCTTTTTCTCAGAAAGAGCCGTGGTGTGCGTTTTCGCCTTAAAACGCGTTTTCGGCCGAAAACGTGTACGTTTGCACTTCTCCGCCACAGGGAAGATGCTAGCCGGGAATTCTCTGCCTGGTTCTATCCGCTGCCCGGAACGCTACGCAGGGCAAAAGCGATTCTCGTCCTCCGTGCTTGCTTTTTCTCAGAAAGAGCCGTGGTGTGCGTTTTCGCCGGAAAACGCGTTTCCGGCCGAAAACGTGTACGTTTGCACTTCCCCGCCACAGGGAAGCTGCTAGCCGGGAATTCTCTGCCTGGTTCTACCCGCTGCCCGGAACGCTACGCAGGGCAAAAGCGATTCTCGTCCTCCGTGCTTGCTTTTTCTCAGAAAGAGCCGTGGTGTGCGTTTTCGCCGGAAAACGCGTTTTCGGCCGAAAACGTGTACGTTTGCACTTCCCCGCCACAGGGAAGATGCTAGCCGGGAATTCTCTGCCTGGTTCTACCCGCTGCCCGGAACGCTACGCAGGGCAAAAGCGATTCTCGTCCTCCGTGCTTGCTTTTTCTCAGAAAGAGCCGTGGTGTGCGTTTTCGCCGCAAAACGCGTTTTCGGCCGAAAACGTGTACGTTTGCACTTCCCCGCCACAGCGAAGCTGCTAGCAGGGAATTCTCTGCCTGGTTCTACCCGCTGCCCGGAACGCTACGCAGGGCAAAAGCGATTCTCGTCCTCCGTGCTTGCTTTTTCTCAGAAAGAGCCGTGGTGTGCTTTTTCGCCGGAAAACGCATTTTCGGCCGAAAACGTGTACGTTTGCACTTCCCCGCCACAGGGAAGCTGCTAGCCGGGAATTCTCTGCCTGGTTCTACCCGCTGCCCGGAACGCTACGCAGGGCAAAAGCGATTCTCGTCCTCCGTGCTTGCTTTTCCTCAGAAAGAGCCGTGGTGTGCGTTTTCGCCGGAAAACGCGTTTCCGGCCGAAAACGTGTACGTTTGCACTTCCCCGCCACAGGGAAGCTGCTAGCCGGGAATTCTCTGCCTGGTTCTACCCGCTGCCCGGAACGCTACGCAGGGCAAAAGCGATTCTCGTCCTCCGTGCTTGCTTTTTCTCAGAAAGAGCCGTGGTGTGCGTTTTCGCCGGAAAACGCGTTTTCGGCCGAAAACGTGTACGTTTGCACTTCCCCGCCACAGGGAAGCTGCTAGCCGGGAATTCTCTGCCTGGTTCTACCCGCTGCCCGGAACGCTACGCAGGGCAAAAGCGATTCTCGTCCTCCGTGCTTGCTTTTTCTCAGAAAGAGCCGTGGTGTGCGTTTTCGCCGGAAAACGCGTTTTCGGCCGAAAACGTGTACGTTTGCACTTCCCCGCCACAGCGAAGCTGCTAGCAGGGAATTCTCTGCCTGGTTCTACCCGCTGCCCGGAACGCTACGCAGGGCAAAAGCGATTCTCGTCCTCCGTGCTTGCTTTTTCTCAGAAAGAGCCGTGGTGTGCTTTTTCGCCGGAAAACGCATTTTCGGCCGAAAACGTGTACGTTTGCACTTCCCCGCCACAGGGAAGCTGCTAGCCGGGAATTCTCTGCCTGGTTCTACCCGCTGCCCGGAACGCTACGCAGGGCAAAAGCGATTCTCGTCCTCCGTGCTTGCTTTTTCTCAGAAAGAGCCGTGGTGTGCGTTTTCGCCGCAAAACGCGTTTCCGGCCGAAAACGTGTACGTTTGCACTTCCCGGCCACAGGGAAGCTGCTAGCCGGGAATTCTCTGCCTGGTTCTACCCGCTGCCCGGAACGCTACGCAGGGCAAAAGCGATTCTCGTCCTCCGTGCTTGCTTTTTCTCAGAAAGAGCCGTGGTGTGCGTTTTCGCCGCAAAACGCGTTTTCGGCCGAAAACGTGTACGTTTGCACTTCCCCGCCACAGGGAAGCTGCTAGCCGGGAATTCTCTGCCTGGTTCTACCCGCTGCCCGGAACGCTACGCAGGGCAAAAGCGATTCTCGTCCTCCGTGCTTGCTTTTTCTCAGAAAGAGCCGTGGTGTGCGTTTTCGCCGGAAAACGCGTTTTCGGCCGAAAACGTGTACGTTTGCAGTTCCCCGCCACAGGGAAGATGCTAGCCGGGAATTCTCTGCCTGGTTCTACCCGCTGCCCGGAACGCTACGCAGGGCAAAAGCGATTCTCGTCCTCCGTGCTTGCTTTTTCTCAGAAAGAGCCGTGGTGTGCGTTTTCGCCGCAAAACGCGTTTTCGGCCGAAAACGTGTACGTTTGCACTTCCCCGCCACAGGGAAGATGCTAGCCGGGAATTCTCTGCCTGGTTCTACCCGCTGCCCGGAACGCTACGCAGGGCAAAAGCGATTCTCGTCCTCCGTGCTTGCTTTTTCTCAGAAAGAGCCGTGGTGTGCTTTTTCGCCGGAAAACGCATTTTCGGCCGAAAACGTGTACGTTTGCACTTCCCCGCCACAGGGAAGATGCTAGACGGGAATTCTCTGCCTGGTTCTACCCGCTGCCCGGAACGCTACGCAGGGCAAAAGCGATTCTCGTCCTCCGTGCTTGCTTTTTCTCAGAAAGAGCCGTGGTGTGCGTTTTCGCCGCAAAACGCGTTTTCGGCCGAAAACGTGTACGTTTGCACTTCCCGGCCACAGGGAAGCTGCTAGCCGGGAATTCTCTGCCTGGTTCTACCCGCTGCCCGGAACGCTACGCAGGGCAAAAGCGATTCTCGTCCTCCGTGCTTGCTTTTTCTCAGAAAGAGCCGTGGTGTGCGTTTTCGCCGGAAAACGCGTTTTCGGCCGAAAACGTGTAAATTTGCACTTCCCCGCCACAGGGAAGCTGCTAGCCGGGAATTCTCTGCCTGGTTCTACCCGCTGCCCGGAACGCTACGCAGGGCAAAAGCGATTCTCGTCCTCCGTGCTTGCTTTTTCTCAGAAAGAGCCGTGGTGTGCGTTTTCGCCGGAAAACGCGTTTTCGGCCGAAAACGTGTAAATTTGCACTTCCCCGCCACAGGGAAGCTGCTAGCCGGGAATTCTCTGCCTGGTTCTACCCGCTGCCCGGAACGCTACGCAGGGCAAAAGCGATTCTCGTCCTCCGTGCTTGCTTTTTCTCAGAAAGAGCCGTGGTGTGCGTTTTCGCCGGAAAACGTGTTTTCGGCCGAAAACGTGTACGTTTGCACTTCCCGGCCACAGGGAAGCTGCTAGCCGGGAATTCTCTGCCTGGTTCTACCCGCCGCCCGGAACGCTACGCAGGGCAAAAGCGATTCTCGTCCTCCGTGCTTGCTTTTTCTCAGAAAGAGCCATGGTGTGCATTTTCGCCGGAAAACGCGTTTTCGGCCAAAAACGTGTACGTTTGCACTTCCCCGCCACAGGGAAGCTGCTAGACGGGAATTCGCTGCCTATTTCTACCCGCTGCCCGGAACGCTAAGGAGAGCAAAAGCGATTCTCGTCCTCCGTGCTTGCTTTTTCTCAGAAAGAGCCGTGGTGTGCGTTTTCGCCGGAAAACGCGTTTTCGGCCGAAAACGTGTACGTTTGCACTTCCCGGCCACAGGGAAGCTGCTAGCCGGGAATTCTCTGCCTGGTTTTACCCGCTCTCCGGAACGCTACGCAGGGCAAAAGCGATTTTCGTCCTCCGTGCTTGCTTTTTCTCAGAAAGAGCCATGGTGTGCTTTTTCGCCGGAAAACGCGTTTTCGGCCGAAAACGTGTACGTTTG
Organism: Athene noctua; assembly: GCF_965140245.1. Lineage (NCBI taxonomy): Eukaryota > Metazoa > Chordata > Aves > Strigiformes > Strigidae > Athene > Athene noctua. Next base: position 387,093 of record NW_027437582.1, read on the forward strand.
CACTTCCCGGCCAGAGGGAAGCTGCTAGCCGGCAATTCGCTGCCTATTTCTACCCGCTGCTCAGAACGCTACGCAGGGCAAAAGCGATTCTCGTCCTCCGTGCTTGCTTTTTCTCAGAAAGAGCCGTGGTGTGCGTTTTCGCCGGAAAACGCGTTTTCGGCCGAAAACGTGTACGTTTGCACTTCCCCGCCACAGGGAAGCTGCTAGCAGGGAATTCGCTGCCTATTTCTACCCGCTGCCCGGAACGCTACGCAGGGCAAAAGCGATTCTCGTCCTCCGTGCTTGCTTTTTCTCAGAAAGAGCCGTGGTGTGCGTTTTCGCGGGAAAACGCGTTTTCGGCCGAAAACGTGTACGTTTGCACTTCCCCGCCACAGGAAGCTGCTAGCCGGGAATTCTCTGCCTGGTTCTACCCGCTGCCCGGAACGCTACGCAGGGCAAAAGCGATTCTCGTCCTCCGTGCTTGCTTTTTCTCAGAAAGAGCCGTGGTGTGCGTTTTCGCCGCAAAACGCGTTTCCGGCCGAAAACGTGTACGTTTGCACTTCCCGGCCACAGGGAAGCTGCTAGCCGGGAATTCGCTGCCTGGTTCTACCCGTTGCCCGGAACACTACGCAGGGCAAAAGCGATTCTCGTCCTCCGTGCTTGCTTTTTCTCAGAAAGAGCCGTGGTGTGTGTTTTCGCTTAAAACGAGTTTTCGGCCGAAAACGTGTACGTTTGCACTTCCCGGCCACAGGGAAGCTGCTAGCCGGGAATTCTCTGCCTGGTTCTATCCGCTGCCCGGAACGCTACGCAGGGCAAAAGCGATTCTCGTCCTCCGTGCTTGCTTTTTCTCAGAAAGAGCCGTGGTGTGCTTTTTCACTGGAAAACGCGTTTTCTGCCGAAAACGTGTACCTTTGCACTTCCCCGCCACAGGGAAGCAGCTAGCCGGGAATTCTCTGCCTGGTTCTACCCGCTGCCCGGAACGCTACGCAGGGCAAAAGCGATTCTCGTCCTCCGTGCTTGCTTTTTCTCAGAAAGAGCCGTGGTGTGCGTTTTCGCGGGAAAACGCGTTTTCGGCCGAAAACGTGTACGTTTGCACTTCCCGGCCACAGGGAAGCTGCTAGCCGGGAATTCTCTGCCTGGTTCTACCCGCTGCCCCGAACGCTACGCAGGGCAAAAGCGATTCTCGTCCTCTGTGCTTGCTTTTTCTCAGAAAGAGCCGTGGTGTGCGTTTTCGCCGGAAAACGCATTTTCGGCCGAAAACGTGTACGTTTGCACTTCCCGGCCACAGGGAAGCTGCTAGCCGGGAATTCTCTGCCTGGTTCTACCCGCTGCCCGGAACGCTACGCAGGGCAAAAGCGATTCTCGTCCTCCGTGCTTGCTTTTTCTCAGAAAGAGCCGTGGTGTGCGTTTTCGCCGGAAAACGCGTTTTCGGCCGAAAACGTGTAAATTTGCACTTCCCCGCCACAGGGAAGCTGCTAGCCGGGAATTCTCTGCCTGGTTCTACCCGCTGCCCGGAACGCTACGCAGGGCAAAAGCGATTCTCGTCCTCCGTGCTTGCTTTTTCTCAGAAAGAGCCGTGGTGTGCGTTTTCGCCGGAAAACGCGTTTTCGGCCGAAAACGTGTAAATTTGCACTTCCCCGCCACAGGGAAGCTGCTAGCCGGGAATTCTCTGCCTGGTTCTACCCGCTGCCCGGAACGCTACGCAGGGCAAAAGCGATTCTCGTCCTCCGTGCTTGCTTTTTCTCAGAAAGAGCCGTGGTGTGCGTTTTCGCCGGAAAACGTGTTTTCGGCCGAAAACGTGTACGTTTGCACTTCCCGGCCACAGGGAAGCTGCTAGCCGGGAATTCTCTGCCTGGTTCTACCCGCCGCCCGGAACGCTACGCAGGGCAAAAGCGATTCTCGTCCTCCGTGCTTGCTTTTTCTCAGAAAGAGCCATGGTGTGCATTTTCGCCGGAAAACGCGTTTTCGGCCAAAAACGTGTACGTTTGCACTTCCCCGCCACAGGGAAGCTGCTAGACGGGAATTCGCTGCCTATTTCTACCCGCTGCCCGGAACGCTAAGGAGAGCAAAAGCGATTCTCGTCCTCCGTGCTTGCTTTTTCTCAGAAAGAGCCGTGGTGTGCGTTTTCGCCGGAAAACGCGTTTTCGGCCGAAAACGTGTACGTTTGCACTTCCCGGCCACAGGGAAGCTGCTAGCCGGGAATTCTCTGCCTGGTTTTACCCGCTCTCCGGAACGCTACGCAGGGCAAAAGCGATTTTCGTCCTCCGTGCTTGCTTTTTCTCAGAAAGAGCCATGGTGTGCTTTTTCGCCGGAAAACGCGTTTTCGGCCGAAAACGTGTACGTTTGCACTTCCCGGCCAGAGGGAAGCTGCTAGCCGGCAATTCGCTGCCTATTTCTACCCGCTGCTCAGAACGCTACGCAGGGCAAAAGCGATTCTCGTCCTCCGTGCTTGCTTTTTCTCAGAAAGAGCCGTGGTGTGCGTTTTCGCCGGAAAACGCGTTTTCGGCCGAAAACGTGTACGTTTGCACTTCCCCGCCACAGGGAAGCTGCTAGCAGGGAATTCGCTGCCTATTTCTACCCGCTGCCCGGAACGCTACGCAGGGCAAAAGCGATTCTCGTCCTCCGTGCTTGCTTTTTCTCAGAAAGAGCCGTGGTGTGCGTTTTCGCGGGAAAACGCGTTTTCGGCCGAAAACGTGTACGTTTGCACTTCCCCGCCACAGGAAGCTGCTAGCCGGGAATTCTCTGCCTGGTTCTACCCGCTGCCCGGAACGCTACGCAGGGCAAAAGCGATTCTCGTCCTCCGTGCTTGCTTTTTCTCAGAAAGAGCCGTGGTGTGCGTTTTCGCCGCAAAACGCGTTTCCGGCCGAAAACGTGTACGTTTGCACTTCCCGGCCACAGGGAAGCTGCTAGCCGGGAATTCGCTGCCTGGTTCTACCCGTTGCCCGGAACACTACGCAGGGCAAAAGCGATTCTCGTCCTCCGTGCTTGCTTTTTCTCAGAAAGAGCCGTGGTGTGTGTTTTCGCCTGAAAACGAGTTTTCGGCCGAAAACGTGTACGTTTGCACTTCCCGGCCACAGGGAAGCTGCTAGCCGGGAATTCTCTGCCTGGTTCTATCCGCTGCCCGGAACGCTACGCAGGGCAAAAGCGATTCTCGTCCTCCGTGCTTGCTTTTTCTCAGAAAGAGCCGTGGTGTGCTTTTTCACTGGAAAACGCGTTTTCTGCCGAAAACGTGTACCTTTGCACTTCCCCGCCACAGGGAAGCAGCTAGCCGGGAATTCTCTGCCTGGTTCTACCCGCTGCCCGGAACGCTACGCAGGGCAAAAGCGATTCTCGTCCTCCGTGCTTGCTTTTTCTCAGAAAGAGCCGTGGTGTGCGTTTTCGCGGGAAAACGCGTTTTCGGCCGAAAACGTGTACGTTTGCACTTCCCGGCCACAGGGAAGCTGCTAGCCGGGAATTCTCTGCCTGGTTCTACCCGCTGCCCCGAACGCTACGCAGGGCAAAAGCGATTCTCGTCCTCTGTGCTTGCTTTTTCTCAGAAAGAGCCGTGGTGTGCGTTTTCGCCGGAAAACGCATTTTCGGCCGAAAACGTGTACGTTTGCACTTCCCCGCCACAGGGAAGCTGCTAGCCGGGAATTCTCTGCCTGGTTCTACCCGCTGCCCGGAACGCTACGCAGGGCAAAAGCGATTCTCGTCCTCCGTGCTTGCTTTTTCTCAGAAAGAGCCGTGGTGTGCGTTTTCGCCGCAAAACGCGTTTCCGGCCGAAAACGTGTACGTTTGCACTTCCCCGCCACAGGGAAGCTGCTAGCCGGGAATTCTCTGCCTGGTTCTACCCGCTGCCCGGAACGCTACGCAGGGCAAAAGCGATTCTCGTCCTCCGTGCTTGCTTTTTCTCAGAAAGAGCCGTGGTGTGCGTTTTCGCCGCAAAACGTGTTTTCGGCCGAAAACGTGTACGTTTGCACTTCCCCGCCACAGGGAAGCAGCTAGCCGGGAATTCTCTGCCTGGTTCTACCCGCTGCCCGGACCGCTACGCAGGGCAAAAGCGATTCTCGTCCTCCGTGCTTGCTTTTTCTCAGAAAGAGCCGTGGTGTGCGTTTTCGCGGGAAAACGCGTTTTCGGCCGAAAACGTGTACCTTTGCACTTCCCCGCCACAGGGAAGCTGCTAGCCGGCAATTCGCTGCCTATTTCTACCCGCTGCTCGGAACGCTACGCAGGGCAAAAGCGATTCTCGTCCTCCGTGCTTGCTTTTTCTCAGAAAGAGCCGTGGTGTGCGTTTTCGCCGCAAAACGCGTTTCCGACCGAAAACGTGTACGTTTGCACTTCCCCGCCACAGGGAAGCTGCTAGCCGGGAATTCTCTGCCTGGTTCTACCCGCTGCCCGGAACGCTACGCAGGGCAAAAGCGATTCTCGTCCTCCGTGCTTGCTTTTTCTCAGAAAGAGCCGTGGTGTGCGTTTTCGCCGGAAAACGCGTTTTCGGCCGAAAACGTGTACGTTTGCACATCCCGGTTACAGGGAAGCTGCTAGCCGGGAATTCTCTGCCTGGTTCTACCCGCTGCCCGGAACGCTACGCAGGGCAAAAGCGATTCTCGTCCTCCGTGCTTGCTTTTTCTCAGAAAGAGCCGTGGTGTGTGTTTTCGCCGGAAAACGCGTTTTCGGTCGAAAACGTGTACGTTTGCACTTCCCCGCCACAGCGAAGCTGCTAGCCGGGAATTCTCTGCCTGGTTCTACCCGCCGCCCGGAACGCTACGCAGGGCAAAAGCGATTCTCGTCCTCCGTGCTTGCTTTTTCTCAGAAAGAGCCGTGGTGTGCGTTTTCGCGGGAAAACGTGTTTCCGGCCGAAAACGTGTACGTTTGCACTTCCCCGCCACAGGGAAGCTGCTAGCCGGGAATTCTCTCCCTGGTTCTACCCGCTGCCCGGAACGCTACGCAGGGCAAAAGCGATTCTCGTCCTCCGTGCTTGCTTTTTCTCAGAAAGAGCCGTGGTGTGCTTTTTCGCCGTAAAACGCGTTTTCAGCCGAAAACGTGTACGTTTGCACTTCTCCGCCACAGGGAAGATGCTAGCCGGGAATTCTCTGCCTGGTTCTACCCGCTGCCCGGAACGCTACGCAGGGCAAAAGCGATTCTCGTCCTCCGTGCTTGCTTTTTCTCAGAAAGAGCCGTGGTGTGCGTTTTCGCCGCAAAACGCGTTTCCGGCCGAAAACGTGTACGTTTGCACTTCCCCGCCACAGGGAAGCTGCTAGCCGGGAATTCTCTGCCTGGTTCTACCCGCTGCCCGGAACGCTACGCAGGGCAAAAGCGATTCTCGTCCTCCGTGCTTGCTTTTTCTCAGAAAGAGCCGTGGTGTGCGTTTTCGCCGGAAAACGCGTTTTCGGCCGAAAACGTGTACGTTTGCACTTCCCCGCCACAGGGAAGATGCTAGCCGGGAATTCTCTGCCTGGTTCTACCCGCTGCCCGGAACGCTACGCAGGGCAAAAGCGATTCTCGTCCTCCGTGCTTGCTTTTTCTCAGAAAGAGCCGTGGTGTGCGTTTTCGCCGGAAAACGCGTTTTCGGCCGAAAACGTGTACGTTTGCAGTTCCCCGCCACAGGGAAGATGCTAGCCGGGAATTCTCTGCCTGGTTCTACCCGCTGCCCGGAACGCTTCGCAGGGCAAAAGCGATTCTCGTCCTCCGTGCTTGCTTTTTCTCAGAAAGAGCCGTGGTGTGCGTTTTCGCCGGAAAACGCATTTTCGGCCGAAAACGTGTACGTTTGCACTTCCCCGCCACAGCGAAGCTGCTAGCAGGGAATTCTCTGCCTGGTTCTACCCGCTGCCCGGAACGCTACGCAGGGCAAAAGCGATTCTCGTCCTCCGTGCTTGCTTTTTCTCAGAAAGAGCCGTGGTGTGCGTTTTCGACGGAAAACGCGTTTTCGGCCGAAAACGTGTACGTTTGCACTTCCCCGCCACAGCGAAGCTGCTAGCAGGGAATTCTCTGCCTATTTCTACCCTCTGCCCGGAACGCTACGCAGGGCAAAAGCGATTCTCGTCCTCCGAGCTTGCTTTTTCTCAGAAAGAGCCGTGGTGTGTGTTTTCGCCGGAAAACGTGTTTTCGGCCGAAAACGTGTATGTTTGCACTTCCCCGCCACAGGGAAGCAGCTAGCCGGGAATTCTCTGCCTGGTTCTACCCGCTGCCCGGAACGCTATGCAGGGCAAAAGCGATTCTCGTCCTCCGTGCTTGCTTTTTCTCAGAAAGAGCCGTGGTGTGCGTTTTCGCCGGAAAACGCGTTTTCGGCCGAAAACGTGTACGTTTGCACTTCCCGGCCACAGGGAAGCTGGTAGCCGGGAATTCGCTGCCTGGTTCTACCCGCTGCCCGGAACGCTACGCAGGGCAAAAGCGATTCTCGTCCTCCGTGCTTGCTTTTTCTCAGAAAGAGCCGTGGTGTGCGTTTTCGCCGTAAAACGCGTTTTCGGCCGAAAACGTGTACGTTTGCACTTCCCGGCCACAGGGAAGCTGCTAGCCGGCAATTCGCTGCCTATTTCTACCCGCTGCTCGGAACGCTACGCAGGGCAAAAGCGATTCTCGTCCTCCGTGCTTGCTTTTTCTCAGAAAGAGCCGTGGTGTGCGTTTTCGCCGCAAAACGCGTTTCTGGCCAAAAACGTGTACGTTTGCACTTCCCCGCCACAGGGAAGCTGCTAGCCGGGAATTCTCTGCCTGGTTCTACTCGCTGCCCGGAACGCTACGCAGGGCAAAAGCGATTCCCGTCCTCCGTGCTTGCTTTTTCTCAGAAAGAGCCATGGTGTGCTTTTTCGCCGGAAAACACGTTTTCGGCCGAAAACGTGTACGTTTGCACTTCCCCGCCACAGGGAAGATGTTAGCCGAGAATTCTCTGCCTGGTTCTACCCGCTGCCCGGAACGCTACGCTAGGCAAAAGCGATTCTCGTCCTCCGTGCTTGCTTTTTCTCAGAAAGAGCCGTGGTGTGCGTTTTCGCCGGAAAACGCGTTTTCGGCCGAAAACGTGTACGTTTGCACTTCCCCGCCACAGCGAAGCTGCTAGCAGGGAATTCTCTGCCTGGTTCTACCCGCTGCCCGGAACGCTACGCAGGGCAAAAGCGATTCTCGTCCTCCGTGCTTGCTTTTTCTCAGAAAGAGCCGTGGTGTGCGTTTTCGCCGGAAAACGCGTTTCCGACCGAAAACGTGTACGTTTGCACTTCCCCGCCACAGGTAAGCTGCTAGCGGGGAATTCTCTGGCCTGGTTCTACCCGCTGCCCGGAACGCTACGCAGGGCAAAAGCGATTCTCGTCCTCCGTGCTTGCTTTTTCTCAGAAAGAGCCGTGGTGTGCGTTTTCGCCGGAAAACGCGTTTTCGGCCGAAAACGTGTACGTTTGCACATCCCGGTTACAGGGAAGCTGCTAGCCGGGAATTCTCTGCCTGGTTCTACCCGCTGCCCGGAACGCTACGCAGGGCAAAAGCGATTCTCGTCCTCCGTGCTTGCTTTTTCTCAGAAAGAGCCGTGGTGTGTGTTTTCGCCGGAAAACGCGTTTTCGGTCGAAAACGTGTACGTTTGCACTTCCCCGCCACAGCGAAGCTGCTAGCCGGGAATTCTCTGCCTGGTTCTACCCGCCGCCCGGAACGCTACGCAGGGCAAAAGCGATTCTCGTCCTCCGTGCTTGCTTTTTCTCAGAAAGAGCCGTGGTGTGCGTTTTCGCGGGAAAACGTGTTTCCGGCCGAAAACGTGTACGTTTGCACTTCCCCGCCACAGGGAAGCTGCTAGCCGGGAATTCTCTCCCTGGTTCTACCCGCTGCCCGGAACGCTACGCAGGGCAAAAGCGATTCTCGTCCTCCGTGCTTGCTTTTTCTCAGAAAGAGCCGTGGTGTGCTTTTTCGCCGTAAAACGCGTTTTCAGCCGAAAACGTGTACGTTTGCACTTCTCCGCCACAGGGAAGATGCTAGCCGGGAATTCTCTGCCTGGTTCTACCCGCTGCCCGGAACGCTACGCAGGGCAAAAGCGATTCTCGTCCTCCGTGCTTGCTTTTTCTCAGAAAGAGCCGTGGTGTGCGTTTTCGCCGCAAAACGCGTTTCCGGCCGAAAACGTGTACGTTTGCACTTCCCCGCCACAGGGAAGCTGCTAGCCGGGAATTCTCTGCCTGGTTCTACCCGCTGCCCGGAACGCTACGCAGGGCAAAAGCGATTCTCGTCCTCCGTGCTTGCTTTTTCTCAGAAAGAGCCGTGGTGTGCGTTTTCGCCGGAAAACGCGTTTTCGGCCGAAAACGTGTACGTTTGCACTTCCCCGCCACAGGGAAGATGCTAGCCGGGAATTCTCTGCCTGGTTCTACCCGCTGCCCGGAACGCTACGCAGGGCAAAAGCGATTCTCGTCCTCCGTGCTTGCTTTTTCTCAGAAAGAGCCGTGGTGTGCGTTTTCGCCGGAAAACGCGTTTTCGGCCGAAAACGTGTACGTTTGCAGTTCCCCGCCACAGGGAAGATGCTAGCCGGGAATTCTCTGCCTGGTTCTACCCGCTGCCCGGAACGCTACGCAGGGCAAAAGCGATTCTCGTCCTCCGTGCTTGCTTTTTCTCAGAAAGAGCCGTGGTGTGCGTTTTCGCCGGAAAACGCATTTTCGGCCGAAAACGTGTACGTTTGCACTTCCCCGCCACAGCGAAGCTGCTAGCAGGGAATTCTCTGCCTGGTTCTACCCGCTGCCCGGAACGCTACGCAGGGCAAAAGCGATTCTCGTCCTCCGTGCTTGCTTTTTCTCAGAAAGAGCCGTGGTGTGCGTTTTCGACGGAAAACGCGTTTTCGGCCGAAAACGTGTACGTTTGCACTTCCCGGCCACAGCGAAGCTGCTAGCAGGGAATTCTCTGCCTATTTCTACCCTCTGCCCGGAACGCTACGCAGGGCAAAAGCGATTCTCGTCCTCCGTGCTTGCTTTTTCTCAGAAAGAGCCGTGGTGTGCGTTTTCGCCGGAAAACGCATTTTCGGCCGAAAACGTGTACGTTTGCACTTCCCCGCCACAGCGAAGCTGCTAGCAGGGAATTCTCTGCCTGGTTCTACCCGCTGCCCGGAACGCTACGCAGGGCAAAAGCGATTCTCGTCCTCCGTGCTTGCTTTTTCTCAGAAAGAGCCGTGGTGTGCGTTTTCGACGGAAAACGCGTTTTCGGCCGAAAACGTGTACGTTTGCACTTCCCGGCCACAGCGAAGCTGCTAGCAGGGAATTCTCTGCCTATTTCTACCCTCTGCCCGGAACGCTACGCAGGGCAAAAGCGATTCTCGTCCTCCGAGCTTGCTTTTTCTCAGAAAGAGCCGTGGTGTGTGTTTTCGCCGGAAAACGTGTTTTCGGCCGAAAACGTGTACGTTTGCACTTCCCCGCCACAGGGAAGCAGCTAGCCGGGAATTCTCTGCCTGGTTCTACCCGCTGCCCGGAACGCTATGCAGGGCAAAAGCGATTCTCGTCCTCCGTGCTTGCTTTTTCTCAGAAAGAGCCGTGGTGTGCGTTTTCGCCGGAAAACGCGTTTTCGGCCGAAAACGTGTACGTTTGCACTTCCCGGCCACAGGGAAGCTGGTAGCCGGGAATTCGCTGCCTGGTTCTACCCGCTGCCCGGAACGCTACGCAGGGCAAAAGCGATTCTCGTCCTCCGTGCTTGCTTTTTCTCAGAAAGAGCCGTGGTGTGCGTTTTCGCCGTAAAACGCGTTTCCGACCGAAAACGTGTACGTTTGCACTTCCCCGCCACAGGGAAGCTGCTAGCCGGGAATTCTCTGCCTGGTTCTACCCGCTGCCCGGAACGCTACGCAGGGCAAAAGCGATTCTCGTCCTCCGTGCTTGCTTTTTCTCAGAAAGAGCCGTGGTGTGCGTTTTCGCCGGAAAACGCGTTTTCGGCCGAAAACGTGTACGTTTGCACATCCCGGTTACAGGGAAGCTGCTAGCCGGGAATTCTCTGCCTGGTTCTACCCGCTGCCCGGAACGCTACGCAGGGCAAAAGCGATTCTCGTCCTCCGTGCTTGCTTTTTCTCAGAAAGAGCCGTGGTGTGTGTTTTCGCCGGAAAACGCGTTTTCGGTCGAAAACGTGTACGTTTGCACTTCCCCGCCACAGCGAAGCTGCTAGCCGGGAATTCTCTGCCTGGTTCTACCCGCCGCCCGGAACGCTACGCAGGGCAAAAGCGATTCTCGTCCTCCGTGCTTGCTTTTTCTCAGAAAGAGCCGTGGTGTGCGTTTTCGCGGGAAAACGTGTTTCCGGCCGAAAACGTGTACGTTTGCACTTCCCCGCCACAGGGAAGCTGCTAGCCGGGAATTCTCTCCCTGGTTCTACCCGCTGCCCGGAACGCTACGCAGGGCAAAAGCGATTCTCGTCCTCCGTGCTTGCTTTTTCTCAGAAAGAGCCGTGGTGTGCTTTTTCGCCGTAAAACGCGTTTTCAGCCGAAAACGTGTACGTTAGCACTTCTCCGCCACAGGGAAGATGCTAGCCGGGAATTCTCTGCCTGGTTCTACCCGCTGCCCGGAACGCTACGCAGGGCAAAAGCGATTCTCGTCCTCCGTGCTTGCTTTTTCTCAGAAAGAGCCGTGGTGTGCGTTTTCGCCGCAAAACGCGTTTCCGGCCGAAAACGTGTACGTTTGCACTTCCCCGCCACAGGGAAGCTGCTAGCCGGGAATTCTCTGCCTGGTTCTACCCGCTGCCCGGAACGCTACGCAGGGCAAAAGCGATTCTCGTCCTCCGTGCTTGCTTTTTCTCAGAAAGAGCCGTGGTGTGCGTTTTCGCCGGAAAACGCGTTTTCGGCCGAAAACGTGTACGTTTGCACTTCCCCGCCACAGGGAAGATGCTAGCCGGGAATTCTCTGCCTGGTTCTACCCGCTGCCCGGAACGCTACGCAGGGCAAAAGCGATTCTCGTCCTCCGTGCTTGCTTTTTCTCAGAAAGAGCCGTGGTGTGCGTTTTCGCCGGAAAACGCGTTTTCGGCCGAAAACGTGTACGTTTGCAGTTCCCCGCCACAGGGAAGATGCTAGCCGGGAATTCTCTGCCTGGTTCTACCCGCTGCCCGGAACGCTTCGCAGGGCAAAAGCGATTCTCGTCCTCCGTGCTTGCTTTTTCTCAGAAAGAGCCGTGGTGTGCGTTTTCGCCGGAAAACGCATTTTCGGCCGAAAACGTGTACGTTTGCACTTCCCCGCCACAGCGAAGCTGCTAGCAGGGAATTCTCTGCCTGGTTCTACCCGCTGCCCGGAACGCTACGCAGGGCAAAAGCGATTCTCGTCCTCCGTGCTTGCTTTTTCTCAGAAAGAGCCGTGGTGTGCGTTTTCGACGGAAAACGCGTTTTCGGCCGAAAACGTGTACGTTTGCACTTCCCCGCCACAGCGAAGCTGCTAGCAGGGAATTCTCTGCCTATTTCTACCCTCTGCCCGGAACGCTACGCAGGGCAAAAGCGATTCTCGTCCTCCGAGCTTGCTTTTTCTCAGAAAGAGCCGTGGTGTGTGTTTTCGCCGGAAAACGTGTTTTCGGCCGAAAACGTGTATGTTTGCACTTCCCCGCCACAGGGAAGCAGCTAGCCGGGAATTCTCTGCCTGGTTCTACCCGCTGCCCGGAACGCTATGCAGGGCAAAAGCGATTCTCGTCCTCCGTGCTTGCTTTTTCTCAGAAAGAGCCGTGGTGTGCGTTTTCGCCGGAAAACGCGTTTTCGGCCGAAAACGTGTACGTTTGCACTTCCCGGCCACAGGGAAGCTGGTAGCCGGGAATTCGCTGCCTGGTTCTACCCGCTGCCCGGAACGCTACGCAGGGCAAAAGCGATTCTCGTCCTCCGTGCTTGCTTTTTCTCAGAAAGAGCCGTGGTGTGCGTTTTCGCCGTAAAACGCGTTTTCGGCCGAAAACGTGTACGTTTGCACTTCCCGGCCACAGGGAAGCTGCTAGCCGGCAATTCGCTGCCTATTTCTACCCGCTGCTCGGAACGCTACGCAGGGCAAAAGCGATTCTCGTCCTCCGTGCTTGCTTTTTCTCAGAAAGAGCCGTGGTGTGCGTTTTCGCCGCAAAACGCGTTTCTGGCCAAAAACGTGTACGTTTGCACTTCCCCGCCACAGGGAAGCTGCTAGCCGGGAATTCTCTGCCTGGTTCTACTCGCTGCCCGGAACGCTACGCAGGGCAAAAGCGATTCCCGTCCTCCGTGCTTGCTTTTTCTCAGAAAGAGCCATGGTGTGCTTTTTCGCCGGAAAACACGTTTTCGGCCGAAAACGTGTACGTTTGCACTTCCCCGCCACAGGGAAGATGTTAGCCGAGAATTCTCTGCCTGGTTCTACCCGCTGCCCGGAACGCTACGCTAGGCAAAAGCGATTCTCGTCCTCCGTGCTTGCTTTTTCTCAGAAAGAGCCGTGGTGTGCGTTTTCGCCGGAAAACGCGTTTTCGGCCGAAAACGTGTACGTTTGCACTTCCCCGCCACAGCGAAGCTGCTAGCAGGGAATTCTCTGCCTGGTTCTACCCGCTGCCCGGAACGCTACGCAGGGCAAAAGCGATTCTCGTCCTCCGTGCTTGCTTTTTCTCAGAAAGAGCCGTGGTGTGCGTTTTCGCCGGAAAACGCGTTTCCGACCGAAAACGTGTACGTTTGCACTTCCCCGCCACAGGTAAGCTGCTAGCGGGGAATTCTCTGGCCTGGTTCTACCCGCTGCCCGGAACGCTACGCAGGGCAAAAGCGATTCTCGTCCTCCGTGCTTGCTTTTTCTCAGAAAGAGCCGTGGTGTGCGTTTTCGCCGGAAAACGCGTTTTCGGCCGAAAACGTGTACGTTTGCACATCCCGGTTACAGGGAAGCTGCTAGCCGGGAATTCTCTGCCTGGTTCTACCCGCTGCCCGGAACGCTACGCAGGGCAAAAGCGATTCTCGTCCTCCGTGCTTGCTTTTTCTCAGAAAGAGCCGTGGTGTGTGTTTTCGCCGGAAAACGCGTTTTCGGTCGAAAACGTGTACGTTTGCACTTCCCCGCCACAGCGAAGCTGCTAGCCGGGAATTCTCTGCCTGGTTCTACCCGCCGCCCGGAACGCTACGCAGGGCAAAAGCGATTCTCGTCCTCCGTGCTTGCTTTTTCTCAGAAAGAGCCGTGGTGTGCGTTTTCGCGGGAAAACGTGTTTCCGGCCGAAAACGTGTACGTTTGCACTTCCCCGCCACAGGGAAGCTGCTAGCCGGGAATTCTCTCCCTGGTTCTACCCGCTGCCCGGAACGCTACGCAGGGCAAAAGCGATTCTCGTCCTCCGTGCTTGCTTTTTCTCAGAAAGAGCCGTGGTGTGCTTTTTCGCCGTAAAACGCGTTTTCAGCCGAAAACGTGTACGTTTGCACTTCTCCGCCACAGGGAAGATGCTAGCCGGGAATTCTCTGCCTGGTTCTACCCGCTGCCCGGAACGCTACGCAGGGCAAAAGCGATTCTCGTCCTCCGTGCTTGCTTTTTCTCAGAAAGAGCCGTGGTGTGCGTTTTCGCCGCAAAACGCGTTTCCGGCCGAAAACGTGTACGTTTGCACTTCCCCGCCACAGGGAAGCTGCTAGCCGGGAATTCTCTGCCTGGTTCTACCCGCTGCCCGGAACGCTACGCAGGGCAAAAGCGATTCTCGTCCTCCGTGCTTGCTTTTTCTCAGAAAGAGCCGTGGTGTGCGTTTTCGCCGGAAAACGCGTTTTCGGCCGAAAACGTGTACGTTTGCACTTCCCCGCCACAGGGAAGATGCTAGCCGGGAATTCTCTGCCTGGTTCTACCCGCTGCCCGGAACGCTACGCAGGGCAAAAGCGATTCTCGTCCTCCGTGCTTGCTTTTTCTCAGAAAGAGCCGTGGTGTGCGTTTTCGCCGGAAAACGCGTTTTCGGCCGAAAACGTGTACGTTTGCACTTCCCCGCCACAGGGAAGCTGCTAGCCGGGAATTCTCTGCCTGGTTCTACCCGCTGCCCGGAACGCTACGCAGGGCAAAAGCGATTCTCGTCCTCCGTGCTTGCTTTTTCTCAGAAAGAGCCGTGGTGTGCGTTTTCGCCGGAAAACGCATTTTCGGCCGAAAACGTGTACGTTTGCACTTCCCCGCCACAGCGAAGCTGCTAGCAGGGAATTCTCTGCCTGGTTCTACCCGCTGCCCGGAACGCTACGCAGGGCAAAAGCGATTCTCGTCCTCCGTGCTTGCTTTTTCTCAGAAAGAGCCGTGGTGTGCGTTTTCGACGGAAAACGCGTTTTCGGCCGAAAACGTGTACGTTTGCACTTCCCGGCCACAGCGAAGCTGCTAGCAGGGAATTCTCTGCCTATTTCTACCCTCTGCCCGGAACGCTACGCAGGGCAAAAGCGATTCTCGTCCTCCGTGCTTGCTTTTTCTCAGAAAGAGCCGTGGTGTGCGTTTTCGCCGGAAAACGCATTTTCGGCCGAAAACGTGTACGTTTGCACTTCCCCGCCACAGCGAAGCTGCTAGCAGGGAATTCTCTGCCTGGTTCTACCCGCTGCCCGGAACGCTACGCAGGGCAAAAGCGATTCTCGTCCTCCGTGCTTGCTTTTTCTCAGAAAGAGCCGTGGTGTGCGTTTTCGACGGAAAACGCGTTTTCGGCCGAAAACGTGTACGTTTGCACTTCCCGGCCACAGCGAAGCTGCTAGCAGGGAATTCTCTGCCTATTTCTACCCTCTGCCCGGAACGCTACGCAGGGCAAAAGCGATTCTCGTCCTCCGAGCTTGCTTTTTCTCAGAAAGAGCCGTGGTGTGTGTTTTCGCCGGAAAACGTGTTTTCGGCCGAAAACGTGTACGTTTGCACTTCCCCGCCACAGGGAAGCAGCTAGCCGGGAATTCTCTGCCTGGTTCTACCCGCTGCCCGGAACGCTATGCAGGGCAAAAGCGATTCTCGTCCTCCGTGCTTGCTTTTTCTCAGAAAGAGCCGTGGTGTGCGTTTTCGCCGGAAAACGCGTTTTCGGCCGAAAACGTGTACGTTTGCACTTCCCGGCCACAGGGAAGCTGGTAGCCGGGAATTCGCTGCCTGGTTCTACCCGCTGCCCGGAACGCTACGCAGGGCAAAAGCGATTCTCGTCCTCCGTGCTTGCTTTTTCTCAGAAAGAGCCGTGGTGTGCGTTTTCGCCGTAAAACGCGTTTTCGGCCGAAAACGTGTACGTTTGCACTTCCCGGCCACAGGGAAGCTGCTAGCCGGCAATTCGCTGCCTATTTCTACCCGCTGCTCGGAACGCTACGCAGGGCAAAAGCGATTCTCGTCCTCCGTGCTTGCTTTTTCTCAGAAAGAGCCGTGGTGTGCGTTTTCGCCGCAAAACGCGTTTCTGGCCAAAAACGTGTACGTTTGCACTTCCCCGCCACAGGGAAGCTGCTAGCCGGGAATTCTCTGCCTGGTTCTACTCGCTGCCCGGAACGCTACGCAGGGCAAAAGCGATTCCCGTCCTCCGTGCTTGCTTTTTCTCAGAAAGAGCCATGGTGTGCTTTTTCGCCGGAAAACACGTTTTCGGCCGAAAACGTGTACGTTTGCACTTCCCCGCCACAGGGAAGATGTTAGCCGAGAATTCTCTTCCTGGTTCTACCCGCTGCCCGGAACGCTACGCTAGGCAAAAGCGATTCTCGTCCTCCGTGCTTGCTTTTTCTCAGAAAGAGCCGTGGTGTGCGTTTTCGCCGGAAAACGCGTTTCCGGCCGAAAACGTGTACGTTTGCACTTCCCCGCCACAGGGAAGCTGCTAGCCGGCAATTCGCTGCCTGGTTCTACCCGCTGCCAGGAACGCTACGCAGGGCAAAAGCGATTCTCGTCCTCCGAGCTTGCTTTTTCTCAGAAAGACCCATGGTGTGCTTTTTCGCCGGAAAACGCGTTTTCGGCCGAAAACGTGTACGTTAGCACTTCCCCGCCACAGGGAAGATGCTAGCCGGGAATTCTCTGCCTGGTTCTACCCGCTGCCCGGAACGCTACGCAGGGCAAAAGCGATTCTCGTCCTCCGTGCTTGCTTTTTCTCAGAAAGAGCCGTGGTGTGCGTTTTCGCCGGAAAACGCGTTTCCGGCCGAAAACGTCTACGTTTGCACTTCCCCGCCACAGGGAAGCTGCTAGCCGGGAATTCTCTGCCTGGTTCTACCCGCTGCCAGGAACGCTACGCAGGGCAAAAGCGATTCTCGTCCTCCGTGCTTGCTTTTTCTCAAAAGAGCCGTGGTGTGCGTTTTCGCCGGAAAACGCGTTTTCGGCCGAAAACGTGTACGTTTGCACTTCCCGGCCACAGGGAAGCTGCTAGCCGGGAATTCGCTGCCTATTTCTACCCGCTGCCCGGAACGCTACGCAGGGCAAAAGCGATTCTCGTCCTCCGTGCTTGCTTTTTCTCAGAAAGAGCCGTGGTGTGTGTTTTCGCCGGAAAACGCGTTTTCGGTCGAAAACGTGTACGTTTGCACTTCCCCGCCACAGGGAAGCTGCTAGCCGGGAATTCTCTGCCTGGTTCTACCCGCTGCCCGGAACGCTACGCAGGGCAAAAGCGATTCTCGTCCTCCGTGCTTGCTTTTTCTCAGAAAGAGCCGTGGTGTGCGTTTTCGCCGGAAAACGCGTTTTCGGCCGAAAACGTGTACGTTTGCACTTCCCCGCCACAGGGAAGATGCTAGCCGGGAATTCTCTGCCTGGTTCTACCCGCTGCCCGGAACGCTACGCAGGGCAAAAGCGATTCTCGTCCTCCGTGCTTGCTTTTTCTCAGAAAGAGCCGTGGTGTGCGATTTCGCCGGAAAACGCATTTTCGGCCGAAAACGTGTACGTTTGCACTTCCCCGCCACAGGGAAGCTGCTAGCCGGGAATTCTCTGCCTGGTTCTACCCGCTGCCCGGAACGCTACGCAGGGCAAAAGCGATTCTCGTCCTCCGTGCTTGCTTTTCCTCAGAAAGAGCCGTGGTGTGCGTTTTCGCCGGAAAACGCGTTTCCGGCCGAAAACGTGTACGTTTGCACTTCCCCGCCACAGCGAAGCTGCTAGCCGGGAATTCTCTGCCTGGTTCTACCCGCTGCCCGGAACGCTACGCAGGGCAAAAGCGATTCTCGTCCTCCGTGCTTGCTTTTTCTCAGAAAGAGCCGTGGTGTGCGTTTTCGCCGGAAAACGCGTTTTCGGCCGAAAACGTGTACGTTTGCACTTCCCCGCCACAGGGAAGATGCTAGCCGGGAATTCTCTGCCTGGTTCTACCCGCTGCCCGGAACGCTACGCAGGGCAAAAGCGATTCTCGTCCTCCGTGCTTGCTTTTTCTCAGAAAGAGCCGTGGTGTGCGTTTTCGCCGGAAAACGCGTTTTCGGCCGAAAACGTGTACGTTTGCACTTCCCCGCCACAGCGAAGCTGCTAGCAGGGAATTCTCTGCCTGGTTCTACCCGCTGCCCGGAACGCTACGCAGGGCAAAAGCGATTCTCGTCCTCCGTGCTTGCTTTTTCTCAGAAAGAGCCGTGGTGTGCTTTTTCGCCGGAAAACGCATTTTCGGCCGAAAACGTGTACGTTTGCACTTCCCCGCCACAGGGAAGCTGCTAGCCGGGAATTCGCTGCCTGGTTCTACCCGCTGCCCGGAACGCTACGCAGGGCAAAAGCGATTCTCGTCCTCCGTGCTTGCTTTTTCTCAGAAAGAGCCGTGGTGTGCGTTTTCGCCGCAAAACGCGTTTCCGGCCGAAAACGTGTACGTTTGCACTTCCCGGCCACAGGGAAGCTGCTAGCCGGGAATTCTCTGCCTGGTTCTACCCGCTGCCCGGAACGCTACGCAGGGCAAAAGCGATTCTCGTCCTCCGTGCTTGCTTTTTCTCAGAAAGAGCCGTGGTGTGCGTTTTCGCCGCAAAACGCGTTTTCGGCCGAAAACGTGTACGTTTGCACTTCCCCGCCACAGGGAAGCTGCTAGCAGGGAATTCTCTGCCTGGTTCTACCCGCTGCCCGGAACGCTACGCAGGGCAAAAGCGATTCTCGTCCTCCGTGCTTGCTTTTTCTCAGAAAGAGCCGTGGTGTGCGTTTTCGCCGGAAAACGCGTTTTCGGCCGAAAACGTGTACGTTTGCAGTTCCCCGCCACAGGGAAGATGCTAGCCGGGAATTCTCTGCCTGGTTCTACCCGCTGCCCGGAACGCTACGCAGGGCAAAAGCGATCTCGTCCTCCGTGCTTGCTTTTTCTCAGAAAGAGCCGTGGTGTGCGTTTTCGCCGCAAAACGCGTTTTCGGCCGAAAACGTGTACGTTTGCACTTCCCCGCCACAGCGAAGCTGCTAGCAGGGAATTCTCTGCCTGGTTCTACCCGCTGCCCGGAACGCTACGCAGGGCAAAAGCGATTCTCGTCCTCCGTGCTTGCTTTTTCTCAGAAAGAGCCGTGGTGTGCTTTTTCGCCGGAAAACGCATTTTCGGCCGAAAACGTGTACGTTTGCACTTCCCCGCCACAGGGAAGTTGCTAGACGGGAATTCTCTGCCTGGTTCTACCCGCTGCCCGGAACGCTACGCAGGGCAAAAGCGATTCTCGTCCTCCGTGCTTGCTTTTTCTCAGAAAGAGCCGTGGTGTGCGTTTTCGCCGCAAAACACGTTTCCGGCCGAAAACGTGTACGTTTGCACTTCCCGGCCACAGGGAAGCTGCTAGCCGGGAATTCTCTGCCTGGTTCTACCCGCTGCCCGGAACGCTACGCAGGGCAAAAGCGATTCTCGTCCTCCGTGCTTGCTTTTTCTCAGAAAGAGCCGTGGTGTGCGTTTTCGCCGGAAAACGCGTTTTCGGCCGAAAACGTGTAAATTTGCACTTCCCCGCCACAGGGAAGCTGCTAGCCGGGAATTCTCTGCCTGGTTCTACCCGCTGCCCGGAACGCTACGCAGGGCAAAAGCGATTCTCGTCCTCCGTGCTTGCTTTTTCTCAGAAAGAGCCGTGGTGTGCGTTTTCGCCGGAAAACGCGTTTTCGGCCGAAAACGTGTAAATTTGCACTTCCCCGCCACAGGGAAGCTGCTAGCCGGGAATTCTCTGCCTGGTTCTACCCGCCGCCCGGAACGCTACGCAGGGCAAAAGCGATTCTCGTCCTCCGTGCTTGCTTTTTCTCAGAAAGAGCCGTGGTGTGCGTTTTCGCCAGAAAACGTGTTTTCGGCCGAAAACGTGTACGTTTGCACTTCCCGGCCACAGGGAAGCTGCTAGCCGGGAATTCTCTGCCTGGTTCTACCCGCCGCCCGGAACGCTACGCAGGGCAAAAGCGATTCTCGTCCTCCGTGCTTGCTTTTTCTCAGAAAGAGCCATGGTGTGCGTTTTCGCCGGAAAACGCGTTTTCGGCCAAAAACGTGTACGTTTGCACTTCCCCGCCACAGGGAAGCTGCTAGACGGGAATTCGCTGCCTATTTCTACCCGCTGCCCGGAACGCTAAGGAGAGCAAAAGCGATTCTCGTCCTCCGTGCTTGCTTTTTCTCAGAAAGAGCCGTGGTGTGCGTTTTCGCCGGAAAACGCGTTTTCGGCCGAAAACGTGTACGTTTGCACTTCCCGGCCACAGGGAAGCTGCTAGCCGGGAATTCTCTGCCTGGTTTTACCCGCTCTCCGGAACGCTACGCAAGGCAAAAGCGATTCTCGTCCTCCGTGCTTGCTTTTTCTCAGAAAGAGCCGTGGTGTGCGTTTTGGCCGGAAAACGCGTTTTCGGCCGAAAACGTGTACCTTTGCACTTCCCGGCCACAGGGAAGCTGCTAGCCGGCAATTCGCTGCCTATTTCTACCCGCTGCTCAGAACGCTACGCAGGGCAAAAGCGATTCTCGTCCTCCGTGCTTGCTTTTTCTCAGAAAGAGCCGTGGTGTGCGTTTTCGCCGGAAAACGCGTTTTCGGCCGAAAACGTGTACGTTTGCACTTCCCCGCCACAGGGAAGCTGCTAGCAGGGAATTCGCTGCCTATTTCTACCCGCTGCCCGGAACGCTACGCAGGGCAAAAGCGATTCTCGTCCTCCGTGCTTGCTTTTTCTCAGAAAGAGCCGTGGTGTGCGTTTTCGCGGGAAAACGCGTTTTCGGCCGAAAACGTGTACGTTTGCACTTCCCGGCCACAGGGAAGCTGCTAGCCGGGAATTCTCTGCCTGGTTCTACCCGTTGCCCGGAACACTACGCAGGGCAAAAGCGATTCTCGTCCTCCGTGCTTGCTTTTTCTCAGAAAGAGCCGTGGTGTGTGTTTTCGCCTGAAAACGAGTTTTCGGCCGAAAACGTGTACGTTTGCACTTCCCGGCCACAGGGAAGCTGCTAGCCGGGAATTCTCTGCCTGGTTCTATCCGCTGCCCGGAACGCTACGCAGGGCAAAAGCGATTCTCGTCCTCCGTGCTTGCTTTTTCTCAGAAAGAGCCGTGGTGTGCTTTTTCGCCGGAAAACACGTTTTCGGCCGAAAACGTGTACGTTTGCACTTCCCGGCCACAGGGAAGCTGCTAGCCGGGAATTCTCTGCCTGGTTCTACCCGCTGCCCGGAACGCTACGCAGGGCAAAAGCGATTCTCGTCCTCCGTGCTTGCTTTTTCTCAGAAAGAGCCGTGGTGTGCGTTTTCGCCGGAAAATGCGTTTTCGGCGAAAACGTGTACCTTTGCACTTCCCGGCCACAGGGAAGCTGCTAGCCGGGAATTTTCTGCCTGGTTCTACCCGCTGCCCGGAACGCTACGCAGGGCAAAAGCGATTCTCGTCCTCCGTGCTTGCTTTTTCTCAGAAAGAGCCGTGGTGGGCGTTTTCACCGGAAAACGTGTTTTCGGCCGAAAACGTGTACGTTTGCACTTCCCGGCGACAGGGAAGCTGCTAGCCGGGAATTCTCTGCCTGGTTCTACCCGCTGCCCGGAACGCTACGCAGGGCAAAAGCGATTCTCGTCCTCCGTGCTTGCTTTTTCTCAGAAAGAGCCGTGGTGTGCGTTTTCGCCGTAAAACGCGTTTTCAGCCGAAAACGTGTACGTTTGCACTTCCCGGCCACAGGGAAGCTGCTAGCCGGGAATTCTCTGCCTGGTTCTACCCGCTGCCCGGAACGCTACGCAGGGCAAAAGCGATTCTCGTCCTCCGTGCTTGCTTTATCTCAGAAAGAGCCGTGGTGTGCTTTTTCACTGGAAAACGCATTTTCTGCCGAAAACGTGTACCTTTGCACTTCCCGGCCACAGGGAAGCTGCTAGCAGGGAATTCTCTGCCTGGTTCTACCCGCTGCTCGGAACGCTACGCAGGGCAAAAGCGATTCTCGTCCTCCGTGCTTGCTTTTTCTCAGAAAGATCCGTGGTGTTCGTTTTCGCCGCAAAACGCGTTTTCGGCCGAAAACGTGTACGTTTGCACTTCCCGGCCACAGGGAAGCTGCTAGACGGGAATTCTCTGCCTGGTTCTACCCGCTGCCAGGAACGCTACGCAGGGCAAAAGCGATTCTCGTCCTCCGTGCTTGCTTTTTCTCAGAAAGAGCCGTGGTGTGCGTTTTCGCCGGAAAACGCGTTTTCGGCCGAAAACTTGTACGTTTGCGCTTCCCCGCCACAGCGAAGCTGCTAGCCGGGAATTCTCTGCCTGGTTCTACCCGCTGCCCGGAACGCTACGCAGGGCAAAAGCGATTCTCGTCCTCCGTGCTTGCTTTTTCTCAGAAAGAGCCGTGGTGTGCGTTTTCGCCGCAAAACGCGTTTTCGGCCGAAAACGTGTACGTTTGCACTTCCCGGCCACAGGGAAGCTGGTAGCCGGGAATTTTCTGCCTGGTTCTACCCGCTGCACGGAACGCTACGCAGGGCAAAAGCGATTCTCGTCCTCCGTGCTTGCTTTTTCTCAGAAAGAGCCGTGGTGTGCGTTTTCGCCGGAAAACGCGTTTTCGGCGAAAACGTGTACGTTTGCACTTCCCCGCCACAGGGAAGCTGCTAGCCGGGAATTCTCTGCCTGGTTCTACCCGAGGCCCGGAACGCTACGCAGGGCAAAAGCGATTCTCGTCCTCCGTGCTTGCTTTTTCTCAGAAAGAGCCGTGGTGTGCGTTTTCGCCGGAAAACGCGTTTTCGGCCGAAAACGTGTACGTTTGCACTTCCCCGCCACAGGGAAGCTGCTAGCCGGGAATTCGCTGCCTATTTCTACCCGCTGCTCGGAACGCTACGCAGGGGAAAAGCGATTCTCGTCCTCCGTGCTTGCTTTTTCTCAGAAAGAGCCGTGGTGTGCGTTTTCACCGGAAAACATGTTTTCGGCCGAAAACGTGTACGTTTGCACTTCCCCGCCACAGGGAAGCTGCTAGCCGGGAATTCTCTACCTGGTTCTACCCGCTGCCCGGAACGCTACGCAGGGCAAAAGCGATTCTCGTCCTCCGTGCTTGCTTTTTCTCAGAAAGAGCCGTGGTGTGCGTTTTCGCCGGAAAACGCGTTTTCGGCCGAAAACGTGTAGCTTTTCACTTCCCGGCCACAGGGAAGCTGCTAGCCGGGAATTCTCTGCCTGGTTCTACCCGCTGCCCGGAACGCTACGCAGGGCAAAAGCGATTCTCGTCCTCCGTGCTTGCTTTTTCTCAGAAAGAGCCATGGTGTGCTTTTTCGCCGGAAAACGCGTTTTCGGCCGAAAACGTGTACGGTTCCACCTCCCCGCCACGGGGAAGATGCTAGCCGGGAATTCTCTGCCTGGTTCTACCCGCTGCCCGGAACGCTACGCAGGGCAAAAGCGATTCTCGTCCTCCGTGCTTGCTTTTTCTCAGAAAGAGCCGTGGTGTGCGTTTTCGCCGGAAAACGCGTTTTCGGCCGGAAACGTGTACGTTTGCACTTCCCCGCCACTAAAAAGCTGCTAGCCGGGAATTCTCTGCCTGGTTCTACCCGCTGCCCGGAACGCTACGCAGGGCAAAAGAGATTCTCGTCCTCCGTGCTTGCTTTTTCTCAGAGAGAGCCATGGTGTGCTTTTTCTCCGGAAAACGCGTTTTCGGCCGGAAACGTGTACGTTTGCAGTTCCCGGCCACAGGGAAGCTGCTAGCTGGCAATTCGCTGCCTATTTCTACCCGCTGCCCGGAACGCTACGCAGGTCAAAAGCGATTCTCGTCCTCCGTGCTTGCTTTTTCTCAGAAAGAGCCGTGGTGTGCGTTTTCGTCGTAAAACGCGTTTTCGGCCGAAAACGTGTACGTTTGCACTTCCCGGCCACAGGGAAGCTGCTAGCCGGGAATTCTCTGCCTGGTTCTACCCGCTGCCCGGAACGCTACGCAGGGCTAAAGCGATTCTCGTCCTCCGTGCTTGCTTTTTCTCAGAAAGAGCCATGGTGTGCTTTTTCTCCGGAAAACGCGTTTTCGGCCGGAAACGTGTACGTTTGCACTTCCCGGCAACAGGGAAGCTGCTAGCCGGCAATTCGCTGCCTATTTCTACCCGTTGCTCGGAACACTACGCAGGGCAAAAGCGATTCTCGTCCTCCGTGCTTGCTTTTTCTCAGAAAGAGCCGTGGTGTGCGTTTTCGCCGCAAAACGTGTTTCCGGCCGAAAACGTGTACGTTTGCACTTCCCCGCCACAGGGAAGCTGCTAGCCGGGAATTCTCTGCCTGGTTCTACCCGCTGCCCGGAACGCTACGCAGGGCAAAAGCGATTCTCGTCCTCCGTGCTTGCTTTTTCTCAGAAAGAGCCGTGGTGTGCGTTTTCGCCGCAAAACGCGTTTCCGGCCGGAAACGTGTACGTTTGCACTTCCCGGCCACAGGGAAGCTGCTAGCCGGGAATTCTCTGCCTGGTTCTACCCGCTGCCCGGAACGCTACGCAGGGCAAAAGCGATTCTCGTCCTCCGTGCTTGCTTTTTCTCAGAAAGAGCCGTGGTGTGCGTTTTCGCCGGAAAACGCGTTTTCGGCCGAAAACGTGTACGTTTGCACTTCCCCGCCACAGGGAAGCTGCTAGCCGGGAATTCTCTGCCTGGTTCTACCCGCTGCCAGGAACGCTACGCAGGGCAAAAGCGATTCTCGTCCTCCGTGCTTGCTTTTTCTCAGAAAGAGCCGTGGTGTGCGTTTTCGCCGGAAAACGCGTTTT
Source organism: Athene noctua (assembly GCF_965140245.1). Lineage (NCBI taxonomy): Eukaryota > Metazoa > Chordata > Aves > Strigiformes > Strigidae > Athene > Athene noctua. The sequence continues at coordinate 410,873 of NW_027437582.1, forward strand.
CGGCCGAAAACGTGTACGTTTGCACTTCCCCGCCACAGCGAAGCTGCTAGCAGGGAATTCTCTGCCTGGTTCTACCCGCTGCCCGGAACGCTACGCAGGGCAAAAGCGATTCTCGTCCTCCGTGCTTGCTTTTTCTCAGAAAGAGCCGTGGTGTGCGTTTTCGCCGGAAAACGCATTTTCGGCCTAAAACGTGTACGTTTGCACTTCCCCGCCACAGGGAAGCTGCTAGCCGGGAATTCTCTGCCTGGTTCTACCCGCTGCCCGGAACGCTACGCAGGGCAAAAGCGATTCTCGTCCTCCGTGCTTGCTTTTTCTCAGAAAGAGCCGTGGTGTGCTTTTTCGCCGGTAAACGCGTTTTCGGCCGAAAACGTGTACGTTTGCACTTCCCGGCTACAGGGAAGATGCTAGACGGGAATTCTCTGCCTGGTTCTACCCGCTGCCCGGAACGCTACGCAGGGCAAAAGCGATTCTCGTCCTCCGTGCTTGCTTTTTCTCAGAGAGAGCCATGGTGTGCTTTTTCTCCGGGAAACGCGTTTTCGGCCGGAAACGTGTACGTTTGCACTTCCCCGCCACAGGGAAGCTGCTAGCCGGGAATTCGCTGCCTATTTCTAGCCGCTGCTCGGAACGCTACGCAGGGCAAAAGCGATTCTCGTCCTCCGTGCTTGCTTTTTCTCAGAAAGAGCCGTGGTGTGCGTTTTCGCCGGAAAACGCGTTTTCGGCCGAAAACGTGTACGTTTGCACTTCCCCGCCACAGGGAAGCAGCTAGCCGGGAATTCTCTGCCTGGTTCTACCCGCTGCCCGGAACGCTACGCAGGGCAAAAGCGATTCTCGTCCTCCGTGCTTGCTTTTTCTCAGAAAGAGCCGTGGTGTGCGTTTTCGCCGGAAAACGCGTTTTCGGCCGAAAACGTGTACGTTTGCACTTCCCCGCCACAGGGAAGCTGCTAGCCGGGAATTCTCTGCCTGGTTCTACCCGCTGCCCGGAACGCTACGCAGGGCAAAAGCGATTCTCGTCCTCCGTGCTTGCTTTTTCTCAGAAAGAGCCGTGGTGTGCGTTTTCGCCGGAAAACGCGTTTTCGGCCGAAAACGTGTACGTTTGCACTTCCCCGCCACAGCGAAGATGCTAGACGGGAATTCTCTGCCTGGTTTTACCCGCTGCCCGGAACGCTACACAGGGCAAAAGCGATTCTCGTCCTCCGTGCTTGCTTTTTCTCAGAAAGAGCCGTGGTGTGCGTTTTCGCCATAAAACGCGTTTTCGGCCGAAAACGTGTACGTTTGCACTTCCCGGCCACAGGGAAGCTGCTAGCCGGTAATTCTCTGCCTGGTTCTACCCGCTGCCCGGAACGCTACGCAGGGCAAAAGCGATTCTCGTCCTCCGTGCTTGCTTTTTCTCAGAAAGAGCCATGGTGTGCTTTTTCGCCGGAAAACGCGTTTTCGGCCGAAAACGTGTACGTTTGCACTTCCCCGCCACGGGGAAGATGCTAGCCGGGAATTCTCTGCCTGGTTCTACCCGCTGCCCGGAACGCTACGCAGGGCAAAAGCGATTCTCGTCCTCCGTGCTTGCTTTTTCTCAGAAAGAGCCGTGGTGTGCGTTTTCGCCGGAAAACGCGTTTTCGGCCGAAAACGTGTACGTTTGCACTTCCCCGCCACAGCGAAGCTGCTAGCAGGGAATTCTCTGCCTGGTTCTACCCGCTGCCCGGAACGCTACGCAGGGCAAAAGCGATTCTCGTCCTCCGTGCTTGCTTTTTCTCAGAAAGAGCCGTGGTGTGCGTTTTCGCCGGAAAAAGCGTTTTCGGCTGAAAACGTGTACGTTTGCACTTCCCCGCCACTGAAAAGCTGCTAGCCGGGAATTCTCTGCCTGGTTCTACCCGCTGCCCGGAACGCTACGCAGGGCAAAAGAGATTCTCGTCCTCCGTGCTTGCTTTTTCTCAGAGAGAGCCATGGTGTGCTTTTTCTCCGGAAAACGCGTTTTCGGCCGGAAACGTATACGTTTGCAGTTCCCGGCCACAGGGAAGCTGCTAGCTGGCAATTCGCTGCCTATTTCTACCCGCTGCCCGGAACGCTACGCAGGGCAAAAGCGATTCTCGTCCTCCGTGCTTGCTTTTTCTCAGAAAGAGCCGTGGTGTGCGTTTTCGTCGTAAAACGCGTTTTCGGCCGAAAACGTGTACGTTTGCACTTCCCGGCCACACGGAAGCTGCTAGCCGGGAATTCTCTGCCTGGTTCTACCCGCTGCCCGGAACGCTACGCAGGGCTAAAGCGATTCTCGTCCTCCGTGCTTGCTTTTTCTCAGAAAGAGCCATGGTGTGCTTTTTCTCCGGAAAACGCGTTTTCGGCCGGAAACGTGTACGTTTGCACTTCCCGGCCACAGGGAAGCTGCTAGCCGGCAATTCGCTGCCTATTTCTACCCGCTGCTCGGAACACTACGCAGGGCAAAAGCGATTCTCGTCCTCCGTGCTTGCTTTTTCTCAGAAAGAGCCGTGGTGTGCGTTTTCGCCGCAAAACGTGTTTCCGGCCGAAAACGTGTACGTTTGCACTTCCCCGCCACAGGGAAGCTGCTAGACGGGAATTCTCTGCCTGGTTCTACCCGCTGCCCGGAACGCTACGCAGGGCAAAAGCGATTCTCGTCCTCCGTGCTTGCTTTTTCTCAGAAAGAGCCGTGGTGTGCGTTTTCGCCGTAAAACGCGTTTTCGGCCGAAAACGTGTACGTTTGCACTTCCCCGCCACAGGGAAGCTGCTAGCCGGGAATTCTCTGCCTGGTTCTACCCGCTGCCCGGAACGCTACGCAGGGCAAAAGCGATTCTCGTCCTCCGTGCTTGCTTTTTCTCAGAAAGAGCCGTGGTGTGCGTTTTCGCCGCAAAACGCGTTTCCGGCCGGAAACGTGTACGTTTGCACTTCCCGGCCACAGGGAAGCTGCTAGCCGGGAATTCTCTGCCTGGTTCTACCCGCTGCCCGGAACGCTACGCAGGGCAAAAGCGATTCTCGTCCTCCGTGCTTGCTTTTTCTCAGAAAGAGCCGTGGTGTGCGTTTTCGCCGGAAAATGCGTTTTCTGCCGAAAATGTGTACGTTTGCACTTCCCCGCCACAGCGAAGCTGCTAGCAGGGAATTCTCTGCCTGGTTCTACCCGCTGCCCGGAACGCTACGCAGGGCAAAAGCGATTCTCGTCCTCCGTGCTTGCTTTTTCTCAGAAAGAGCCGTGGTGTGCGTTTTCGCCGGAAAACGCGTTTTCGGCCGAAAACGTGTACGTTTGCACTTCCCCGCCACAGAAAAGCTGCTAGCCGTGAATTCCCTGCCTGATTCTACCCGCTGCCCGGAACGCTACGCAGGGCAAAAGAGATTCTCGTCCTCCGTGCTTGCTTTTTCTCAGAGAGAGCCATGGTGTGCTTTTTCTCCGGAAAACGCGTTTTCGGCCGGAAACGTGTACGTTTGCACTTCCCGGCCACAGGGAAGCTGCTAGCCGGCAATTCGCTGCCTATTTCTACCCGCTGCCCGGAACGCTACGCAGGGCAAAAGCGATTCTCGTCCTCCGTGCTTGCTTTTTCTCAGAAAGAGCCGTGGTGTGCGTTTTCGTCGTAAAACGCGTTTTCGGCCGAAAACGTGTACGTTTGCACTTCCCGGCCACAGGGAAGCTGCTAGCCGGGAATTCTCTGCCTGGTTCTACCCGCTGCCCGGAACGCTACGCAGGGCTAAAGCGATTCTCGTCCTCCGTGCTTGCTTTTATCAGAAAGAGCCATGGTGTGCTTTTTCTCCGGAAAACGCGTTTTCGGCCGGAAACGTGTACGTTTGCACTTCCCGGCCACAGGGAAGCTGCTAGCCGGCAATTCGCTGCCTATTTCTACCCGCTGCTCGGAACGCTACGCAGGGCAAAAGCGATTCTCGTCCTCCGTGCTTGCTTTTCCTCAGAAAGAGCCGTGGTGTGCGTTTTCGCCGCAAAACGCGTTTTCGGCCGAAAACGAGTACGTTTGCACTTCCCCGCCACAGGGAAGCAGCTAGCCGGTAATTCTCTGCCTGGTTCTACCCGCTGCCCGGAACGCTACGCAGGGCAAAAGAGATTCTCGTCCTCCGTGCTTGCTTTTTCTCAGAAAGAGCCGTGGTGTGCTTTTTCGCCTGAAAACGCGTTTTCGGCCGAAAACGTGTACGTTTGCACTTCCCGGCCACAGGGAAGATGCTAGACGGGAATTCTCTGCCTGGTTCTACCCGCTGCCCGGAACGCTACGCAGGGCAAAAGCGATTCTCGTCCTCCGTGCTTGCTTTTTCTCAGAGAGAGCCATGGTGTGCTTTTTCTCCGGAAAACGCGTTTTCGGCCGGAAACGTGTACGTTTGCACTTCCCGGCCACAGGGAAGCTGCTAGCCGGCAATTCGCTGCCTATTTCTACCCGCTGCCCGGAACGCTACGCAGGGCAAAAGCGATTCTCGTCCTCCGTGCTTGCTTTTTCTCAGAAAGAGCCGTGGTGTGCGTTTTCGCCGTAAAACGCGTTTTCGGCCGAAAACGTGTACGTTTGCACTTCCCGGCCACAGGGAAGCTGCTAGCCGGGAATTCTCTGCCTGGTTCTACCCGCTGCCCGGAACGCTACGCAGGGCAAAAGCGATTCTCGTCCTCCGTGCTTGCTTTTTCTCAGAAAGAGCCGTGGTGTGCGTTTTCGCCGGAAAATGCGTTTTCTGCCGAAAACGTGTACGTTTGCACTTCCCCGCCACAGCGAAGCTGCTAGCAGGGAATTCTCTGCCTGGTTCTACCCGCTGCCCGGAACGCTACGCAGGGCAAAAGCGATTCTCGTCCTCCGTGCTTGCTTTTTCTCAGAAAGAGCCGTGGTGTGCGTTTTCGCCGGAAAACGCGTTTTCGGCCGAAAACGTGTACGTTTGCACTTCCCCGCCACAGAAAAGCTGCTAGCCGTGAATTCCCTGCCTGGTTCTACCCGCTGCCCGGAACGCTACGCAGGGCAAAAGAGATTCTCGTCCTCCGTGCTTCCTTTTTCTCAGAGAGAGCCATGGTGTGCTTTTTCTCCGGAAAACGCGTTTTCGGCCGGAAACGTGTACGTTTGCACTTCCCGGCCACAGGGAAGCTGCTAGCCGGCAATTCGCTGCCTATTTCTACCCGCTGCCCGGAACGCTACGCAGGGCAAAAGCGATTCTCGTCCTCCGTGCTTGCTTTTTCTCAGAAAGAGCCGTGGTGTGCTTTTTCGCCGCAAAACGCGTTTTCGGCTGAAAACGTGTACGTTTGCACTTCCCCGCCACAGGGAAGATGCTAGCCGGGAATTCTCTGCCTGGTTCTACCCGCTGCCCGGAACGCTACGCAGGGCAAAAGCGATTCTCGTCCTCCGTGCTTGCTTTTTCTCAGAAAGAGCCGTGGTGTGCGTTTTCGCCGGAAAACGCGTTTTCGGCCGAAAACGTGTACGTTTGCACTTCCCGGCCACAGGGAAGCTTCTAGCCGGGAATTCTCTGCCTGGTTCTACCCGCTGCCCGGAACGCTACGCAGGGCAAAAGCGATTCTCGTCCTCCGTGCTTGCTTTTTCTCAGAAAGAGCCGTGGTGTGCGTTTTCGCGGGAAAACGCGTTTTCGGCCGAAAACGTGTACGTTTGCACTTCCCCGCCACAGGGAAGCTGCTAGCCGGGAATTCTCTACCTGGTTCTACCCGCCGCCCGGAACGCTACGCAGGGCAAAAGCGATTCTCGTCCTCCGTGCTTGCTTTTTCTCAGAAAGAGCCGTGGTGTGCGTTTTCGCCGGAAAACGCGTTTTCGGCCGAAAACGTGTACGTTTGCACATCCCGGCCACAGGGAAGCTGCTAGCCGGGAATTCTCTGCCTGGTTCTACCCGCTGCCCGGAACGCTACGCAGGGCAAAAGCGATTCTCGTCCTCCGTGCTTGCTTTTTCTCAGAAAGAGCCGTGGTGTGCGTTTTCGCCGCAAAACGCGTTTCCGGCCGAAAACGTGTACGTTTGCACTTCCCCGCCACAGGGAAGCTGCTAGCCGGGAATTCTCTGCCTGGTTCTACCCGCTGCCCGGAACGCTACGCAGGGCAAAAGCGATTCTCGTCCTCCGTGCTTGCTTTTTCTCAGAAAGAGCCGTGGTGTGCGTTTTCGCCGCAAAACGCGTTTCCGGCCGAAAACGTGTACGTTTGCACTTCCCCGCCACAGGGAAGCTGCTAGCCGGGAATTCTCTGCCTGGTTCTACCCGCTGCCCGGAACGCTACGCAGGGCAAAAGCGATTCTCGTCCTCCGTGCTTGCTTTTTCTCAGAAAGAGCCGTGGTGTGCGTTTTCGCCGGAAAACGCGTTTTCGGCCGAAAACGTGTACGTTTGCACTTCCCCGCCACAGGGAAGCTGCTAGCCGGGAATTCTCTGCCTGGTTCTACCCGCTGCCCGGAACGCTACGCAGGGCAAAAGCGATTCTCGTCCTCCGTGCTTGCTTTCTCTCAGAAAGAGCCGTGGTGTGCGTTTTCGCCGGAAAACGCGTTTTCGGCCGAAAACGTGTACGTTTGCACTTCCCCGCCACAGCGAAGCTGCTAGCAGGGAATTCTCTGCCTATTTCTACCCGCTGCCCGGAACGCTACGCAGGGCAAAAGCGATTCTCGTCCTCCGTGCTTGCTTTTTCTCAGAAAGAGCCGTGGTGTGCGTTTTCGCCGCAAAACGTGTTTTCGGCCGAAAACGTGTACGTTTGCACTTCCCCGCCACAGGGAAGCAGCTAGCCGGGAATTCTCTGCCTGGTTCTACCCGCTGCCCGGAACGCTACGCAGGGCAAAAGCGATTCTCGTCCTCCGTGCTTGCTTTTTCTCAGAAAGAGCCGTGGTCTGCATTTTCGCCGGAAAACGCGTTTTCGGCCGAAAACGTGTACGTTTGCACTTCCCGGCCACAGGGAAGCTGCTAGCCGGGAATTCTGTGCCTGGTTCTACCCGCTGCCCGGAACGCTACGCAGGGCAAAAGCGATTCTCGTCCTCCGTGCTTGCTTTTTCTCAGAAAGAGCCGTAGTGTGCGTTTTTGCCGGTAAACGCGTTTTCGGCCGAAAACGTGTACGTTTGCACTTCCCCGCCACAGGGAAGCTGCTAGCCGGGAATTCTCCGCCTGGTTCTACCCGCCGCCCGGAACGCTACGCAGGGCAAAAGCGATTCTCGTCCTCCGTGCTTGTTTTTTCTCAGAAAGAGCCGTGGTGTGCTTTTTCACTGGAAAACGCGTTTTCTGCCGAAAACGTGTACCTTTGCACTTCCCGGCCACAGGGAAGCTGCTAGCAGGGAATTCTCTGCCTGGTTCTATCCGCTGCCCGGAACGCTACGCAGGGCAAAAGCGATTCTCGTCCTCCGTGCTTGCTTTTTCTCAGAAAGAGCCGTGGTGTGCTTTTTCGCCGGTAAACGCGTTTTCGGCCGAAAACGTGTACGTTTGCACTTCCCGGCCACAGGGAAGCTGCTAGCCGGGAATTCTCTGCCTGGTTCTATCCGCTGCCCGGAACGCTACGCAGGGCAAAAGCGATTCTCGTCCTCCGTGCTTGCTTTTTCTCAGAAAGAGCCGTGGTGTGCTTTTTCGCCGGAAAACGCGTTTTCGGCCGAAAACGTGTACGTTTGCACTTCCCGGCCACAGGGAAGCTGCTAGCCGGGAATTCTCTGCCTGGTTCTACCCGCTGCCCGGAACGCTACGCAGGGCAAAAGCGATTCTCGTCCTCCGTGCTTGCTTTTTCTCAGAAAGAGCCGTGGTGTGCGTTTTCGCCAGAAAACGCGTTTTCGGCCGAAAACGTGTACGTTTGCACTTCCCCGCCACAGGGAAGCTGCTAGCCGGGAATTCTCTGCCTGGTTCTACCCGCTGCCCGGAACGCTACGCAGGGCAAAAGCGATTTTCGTCCTCCGTGCTTGCTTTTTCTCAGAAAGAGCCATGGTGTGCTTTTTCTCCGAAAACGCGTTTTCGGCCGAAAACGTGTACGTTTGCACTTCCCCGCCAGAGGGAAGCTGCTAGCCGGGAATTCGCTGCCTATTTCTACCCGCTGCCCGGAACGCTACGCAGGGCAAAAGCGATTCTCGTCCTCCGTGCTTGCTTTTTCTCAGAAAGAGCCGTGGTGTGCGTTTTCGCGGGAAAACGCGTTTTCGGCCGAAAACGTGTACGTTTGCACTTCCCGGCCACAGGGAAGCTGCTAGCCGGGAATTCTCTGCCTGGTTCTACCCGCTGCCCGGAACGCTACGCAGGGCAAAAGCGATTCTCGTCCTCCGTGCTTGCTTTTTCTCAGAAAGAGCCGTGGTGTGCGTTTTCGCGGGAAAACGAGTTTTCGGCCGAAAACGTGTACGTTTGCACTTCCCGGCCACAGGGAAGCTGCTAGCCGGGAATTCTCTGCCTGGTTCTACCCGCTGCCCGGAACACTACGCAGGGCAAAAGCGATTCTCGTCCTCCGTGCTTGCTTTTTCTCAGAAAGAGCCGTGGTGTGCGTTTTCGCCTGTAAACGAGTTTTCGGCCGAAAACATGTACGTTTGCACTTCCCGGCCACAGGGAAGCTGCTAGCCGGGAATTCTCTGCCTGGTTCTATCCGCTGCCCGGAACGCTACGCAGGGCAAAAGCGATTCTCGTCCTCCGTGCTTGCTTTTTCTCAGAAAGAGCCGTGGTGTGCTTTTTCACCGGTAAACGAGTTTTCGGCCGAAAACGTGTACGTTTGCACTTCCCCGCCACAGAAAAGCTGCTAGCCGTGAATTCCCTGCCTGGTTCTACCCGCTGCCCGGAACGCTACGCAGGGCAAAAGAGATTCTCGTCCTCCGTGCTTCCTTTTTCTCAGAGAGAGCCATGGTGTGCTTTTTCTCCGGAAAACGCGTTTTCGGCCGGAAACGTGTACGTTTGCACTTCCCGGCCACAGGGAAGCTGCTAGCCGGCAATTCGCTGCCTATTTCTACCCGCTGCCCGGAACGCTACGCAGGGCAAAAGCGATTCTCGTCCTCCGTGCTTGCTTTTTCTCAGAAAGAGCCGTGGTGTGCTTTTTCGCCGCAAAACGCGTTTTCGGCTGAAAACGTGTACGTTTGCACTTCCCCGCCACAGGGAAGATGCTAGCCGGGAATTCTCTGCCTGGTTCTACCCGCTGCCCGGAACGCTACGCAGGGCAAAAGCGATTCTCGTCCTCCGTGCTTGCTTTTTCTCAGAAAGAGCCGTGGTGTGCGTTTTCGCCGGAAAACGCGTTTTCGGCCGAAAACGTGTACGTTTGCACTTCCCGGCCACAGGGAAGCTTCTAGCCGGGAATTCTCTGCCTGGTTCTACCCGCTGCCCGGAACGCTACGCAGGGCAAAAGCGATTCTCGTCCTCCGTGCTTGCTTTTTCTCAGAAAGAGCCGTGGTGTGCGTTTTCGCGGGAAAACGCGTTTTCGGCCGAAAACGTGTACGTTTGCACTTCCCCGCCACAGGGAAGCTGCTAGCCGGGAATTCTCTACCTGGTTCTACCCGCCGCCCGGAACGCTACGCAGGGCAAAAGCGATTCTCGTCCTCCGTGCTTGCTTTTTCTCAGAAAGAGCCGTGGTGTGCGTTTTCGCCGGAAAACGCGTTTTCGGCCGAAAACGTGTACGTTTGCACATCCCGGCCACAGGGAAGCTGCTAGCCGGGAATTCTCTGCCTGGTTCTACCCGCTGCCCGGAACGCTACGCAGGGCAAAAGCGATTCTCGTCCTCCGTGCTTGCTTTTTCTCAGAAAGAGCCGTGGTGTGCGTTTTCGCCGCAAAACGCGTTTCCGGCCGAAAACGTGTACGTTTGCACTTCCCCGCCACAGGGAAGCTGCTAGCCGGGAATTCTCTGCCTGGTTCTACCCGCTGCCCGGAACGCTACGCAGGGCAAAAGCGATTCTCGTCCTCCGTGCTTGCTTTTTCTCAGAAAGAGCCGTGGTGTGCGTTTTCGCCGCAAAACGCGTTTCCGGCCGAAAACGTGTACGTTTGCACTTCCCCGCCACAGGGAAGCTGCTAGCCGGGAATTCTCTGCCTGGTTCTACCCGCTGCCCGGAACGCTACGCAGGGCAAAAGCGATTCTCGTCCTCCGTGCTTGCTTTTTCTCAGAAAGAGCCGTGGTGTGCGTTTTCGCCGGAAAACGCGTTTTCGGCCGAAAACGTGTACGTTTGCACTTCCCCGCCACAGGGAAGCTGCTAGCCGGGAATTCTCTGCCTGGTTCTACCCGCTGCCCGGAACGCTACGCAGGGCAAAAGCGATTCTCGTCCTCCGTGCTTGCTTTCTCTCAGAAAGAGCCGTGGTGTGCGTTTTCGCCGGAAAACGCGTTTTCGGCCGAAAACGTGTACGTTTGCACTTCCCCGCCACAGCGAAGCTGCTAGCAGGGAATTCTCTGCCTATTTCTACCCGCTGCCCGGAACGCTACGCAGGGCAAAAGCGATTCTCGTCCTCCGTGCTTGCTTTTTCTCAGAAAGAGCCGTGGTGTGCGTTTTCGCCGCAAAACGTGTTTTCGGCCGAAAACGTGTACGTTTGCACTTCCCCGCCACAGGGAAGCAGCTAGCCGGGAATTCTCTGCCTGGTTCTACCCGCTGCCCGGAACGCTACGCAGGGCAAAAGCGATTCTCGTCCTCCGTGCTTGCTTTTTCTCAGAAAGAGCCGTGGTCTGCATTTTCGCCGGAAAACGCGTTTTCGGCCGAAAACGTGTACGTTTGCACTTCCCGGCCACAGGGAAGCTGCTAGCCGGGAATTCTGTGCCTGGTTCTACCCGCTGCCCGGAACGCTACGCAGGGCAAAAGCGATTCTCGTCCTCCGTGCTTGCTTTTTCTCAGAAAGAGCCGTAGTGTGCGTTTTTGCCGGTAAACGCGTTTTCGGCCGAAAACGTGTACGTTTGCACTTCCCCGCCACAGGGAAGCTGCTAGCCGGGAATTCTCCGCCTGGTTCTACCCGCCGCCCGGAACGCTACGCAGGGCAAAAGCGATTCTCGTCCTCCGTGCTTGTTTTTTCTCAGAAAGAGCCGTGGTGTGCTTTTTCACTGGAAAACGCGTTTTCTGCCGAAAACGTGTACCTTTGCACTTCCCGGCCACAGGGAAGCTGCTAGCAGGGAATTCTCTGCCTGGTTCTATCCGCTGCCCGGAACGCTACGCAGGGCAAAAGCGATTCTCGTCCTCCGTGCTTGCTTTTTCTCAGAAAGAGCCGTGGTGTGCTTTTTCGCCGGTAAACGCGTTTTCGGCCGAAAACGTGTACGTTTGCACTTCCCGGCCACAGGGAAGCTGCTAGCCGGGAATTCTCTGCCTGGTTCTATCCGCTGCCCGGAACGCTACGCAGGGCAAAAGCGATTCTCGTCCTCCGTGCTTGCTTTTTCTCAGAAAGAGCCGTGGTGTGCTTTTTCGCCGGAAAACGCGTTTTCGGCCGAAAACGTGTACGTTTGCACTTCCCGGCCACAGGGAAGCTGCTAGCCGGGAATTCTCTGCCTGGTTCTACCCGCTGCCCGGAACGCTACGCAGGGCAAAAGCGATTCTCGTCCTCCGTGCTTGCTTTTTCTCAGAAAGAGCCGTGGTGTGCGTTTTCGCCAGAAAACGCGTTTTCGGCCGAAAACGTGTACGTTTGCACTTCCCCGCCACAGGGAAGCTGCTAGCCGGGAATTCTCTGCCTGGTTCTACCCGCTGCCCGGAACGCTACGCAGGGCAAAAGCGATTTTCGTCCTCCGTGCTTGCTTTTTCTCAGAAAGAGCCATGGTGTGCTTTTTCTCCGAAAACGCGTTTTCGGCCGAAAACGTGTACGTTTGCACTTCCCCGCCAGAGGGAAGCTGCTAGCCGGGAATTCGCTGCCTATTTCTACCCGCTGCCCGGAACGCTACGCAGGGCAAAAGCGATTCTCGTCCTCCGTGCTTGCTTTTTCTCAGAAAGAGCCGTGGTGTGCGTTTTCGCGGGAAAACGCGTTTTCGGCCGAAAACGTGTACGTTTGCACTTCCCGGCCACAGGGAAGCTGCTAGCCGGGAATTCTCTGCCTGGTTCTACCCGCTGCCCGGAACGCTACGCAGGGCAAAAGCGATTCTCGTCCTCCGTGCTTGCTTTTTCTCAGAAAGAGCCGTGGTGTGCGTTTTCGCGGGAAAACGAGTTTTCGGCCGAAAACGTGTACGTTTGCACTTCCCGGCCACAGGGAAGCTGCTAGCCGGGAATTCTCTGCCTGGTTCTACCCGCTGCCCGGAACACTACGCAGGGCAAAAGCGATTCTCGTCCTCCGTGCTTGCTTTTTCTCAGAAAGAGCCGTGGTGTGCGTTTTCGCCTGTAAACGAGTTTTCGGCCGAAAACATGTACGTTTGCACTTCCCGGCCACAGGGAAGCTGCTAGCCGGGAATTCTCTGCCTGGTTCTATCCGCTGCCCGGAACGCTACGCAGGGCAAAAGCGATTCTCGTCCTCCGTGCTTGCTTTTTCTCAGAAAGAGCCGTGGTGTGCTTTTTCACCGGTAAACGAGTTTTCGGCCGAAAACGTGTACGTTTGCACTTCCCCGCCACAGAAAAGCTGCTAGCCGTGAATTCCCTGCCTGGTTCTACCCGCTGCCCGGAACGCTACGCAGGGCAAAAGAGATTCTCGTCCTCCGTGCTTCCTTTTTCTCAGAGAGAGCCATGGTGTGCTTTTTCTCCGGAAAACGCGTTTTCGGCCGGAAACGTGTACGTTTGCACTTCCCGGCCACAGGGAAGCTGCTAGCCGGCAATTCGCTGCCTATTTCTACCCGCTGCCCGGAACGCTACGCAGGGCAAAAGCGATTCTCGTCCTCCGTGCTTGCTTTTTCTCAGAAAGAGCCGTGGTGTGCTTTTTCGCCGCAAAACGCGTTTTCGGCTGAAAACGTGTACGTTTGCACTTCCCCGCCACAGGGAAGATGCTAGCCGGGAATTCTCTGCCTGGTTCTACCCGCTGCCCGGAACGCTACGCAGGGCAAAAGCGATTCTCGTCCTCCGTGCTTGCTTTTTCTCAGAAAGAGCCGTGGTGTGCGTTTTCGCCGGAAAACGCGTTTTCGGCCGAAAACGTGTACGTTTGCACTTCCCGGCCACAGGGAAGCTTCTAGCCGGGAATTCTCTGCCTGGTTCTACCCGCTGCCCGGAACGCTACGCAGGGCAAAAGCGATTCTCGTCCTCCGTGCTTGCTTTTTCTCAGAAAGAGCCGTGGTGTGCGTTTTCGCGGGAAAACGCGTTTTCGGCCGAAAACGTGTACGTTTGCACTTCCCCGCCACAGGGAAGCTGCTAGCCGGGAATTCTCTACCTGGTTCTACCCGCCGCCCGGAACGCTACGCAGGGCAAAAGCGATTCTCGTCCTCCGTGCTTGCTTTTTCTCAGAAAGAGCCGTGGTGTGCGTTTTCGCCGGAAAACGCGTTTTCGGCCGAAAACGTGTACGTTTGCACATCCCGGCCACAGGGAAGCTGCTAGCCGGGAATTCTCTGCCTGGTTCTACCCGCTGCCCGGAACGCTACGCAGGGCAAAAGCGATTCTCGTCCTCCGTGCTTGCTTTTTCTCAGAAAGAGCCGTGGTGTGCGTTTTCGCCGCAAAACGCGTTTCCGGCCGAAAACGTGTACGTTTGCACTTCCCCGCCACAGGGAAGCTGCTAGCCGGGAATTCTCTGCCTGGTTCTACCCGCTGCCCGGAACGCTACGCAGGGCAAAAGCGATTCTCGTCCTCCGTGCTTGCTTTTTCTCAGAAAGAGCCGTGGTGTGCGTTTTCGCCGCAAAACGCGTTTCCGGCCGAAAACGTGTACGTTTGCACTTCCCCGCCACAGGGAAGCTGCTAGCCGGGAATTCTCTGCCTGGTTCTACCCGCTGCCCGGAACGCTACGCAGGGCAAAAGCGATTCTCGTCCTCCGTGCTTGCTTTTTCTCAGAAAGAGCCGTGGTGTGCGTTTTCGCCGGAAAACGCGTTTTCGGCCGAAAACGTGTACGTTTGCACTTCCCCGCCACAGGGAAGCTGCTAGCCGGGAATTCTCTGCCTGGTTCTACCCGCTGCCCGGAACGCTACGCAGGGCAAAAGCGATTCTCGTCCTCCGTGCTTGCTTTCTCTCAGAAAGAGCCGTGGTGTGCGTTTTCGCCGGAAAACGCGTTTTCGGCCGAAAACGTGTACGTTTGCACTTCCCCGCCACAGCGAAGCTGCTAGCAGGGAATTCTCTGCCTATTTCTACCCGCTGCCCGGAACGCTACGCAGGGCAAAAGCGATTCTCGTCCTCCGTGCTTGCTTTTTCTCAGAAAGAGCCGTGGTGTGCGTTTTCGCCGCAAAACGTGTTTTCGGCCGAAAACGTGTACGTTTGCACTTCCCCGCCACAGGGAAGCAGCTAGCCGGGAATTCTCTGCCTGGTTCTACCCGCTGCCCGGAACGCTACGCAGGGCAAAAGCGATTCTCGTCCTCCGTGCTTGCTTTTTCTCAGAAAGAGCCGTGGTCTGCATTTTCGCCGGAAAACGCGTTTTCGGCCGAAAACGTGTACGTTTGCACTTCCCGGCCACAGGGAAGCTGCTAGCCGGGAATTCTGTGCCTGGTTCTACCCGCTGCCCGGAACGCTACGCAGGGCAAAAGCGATTCTCGTCCTCCGTGCTTGCTTTTTCTCAGAAAGAGCCGTAGTGTGCGTTTTTGCCGGTAAACGCGTTTTCGGCCGAAAACGTGTACGTTTGCACTTCCCCGCCACAGGGAAGCTGCTAGCCGGGAATTCTCCGCCTGGTTCTACCCGCCGCCCGGAACGCTACGCAGGGCAAAAGCGATTCTCGTCCTCCGTGCTTGTTTTTTCTCAGAAAGAGCCGTGGTGTGCTTTTTCACTGGAAAACGCGTTTTCTGCCGAAAACGTGTACCTTTGCACTTCCCGGCCACAGGGAAGCTGCTAGCAGGGAATTCTCTGCCTGGTTCTATCCGCTGCCCGGAACGCTACGCAGGGCAAAAGCGATTCTCGTCCTCCGTGCTTGCTTTTTCTCAGAAAGAGCCGTGGTGTGCTTTTTCGCCGGTAAACGCGTTTTCGGCCGAAAACGTGTACGTTTGCACTTCCCGGCCACAGGGAAGCTGCTAGCCGGGAATTCTCTGCCTGGTTCTATCCGCTGCCCGGAACGCTACGCAGGGCAAAAGCGATTCTCGTCCTCCGTGCTTGCTTTTTCTCAGAAAGAGCCGTGGTGTGCTTTTTCGCCGGAAAACGCGTTTTCGGCCGAAAACGTGTACGTTTGCACTTCCCGGCCACAGGGAAGCTGCTAGCCGGGAATTCTCTGCCTGGTTCTACCCGCTGCCCGGAACGCTACGCAGGGCAAAAGCGATTCTCGTCCTCCGTGCTTGCTTTTTCTCAGAAAGAGCCGTGGTGTGCGTTTTCGCCAGAAAACGCGTTTTCGGCCGAAAACGTGTACGTTTGCACTTCCCCGCCACAGGGAAGCTGCTAGCCGGGAATTCTCTGCCTGGTTCTACCCGCTGCCCGGAACGCTACGCAGGGCAAAAGCGATTTTCGTCCTCCGTGCTTGCTTTTTCTCAGAAAGAGCCATGGTGTGCTTTTTCTCCGAAAACGCGTTTTCGGCCGAAAACGTGTACGTTTGCACTTCCCCGCCAGAGGGAAGCTGCTAGCCGGGAATTCGCTGCCTATTTCTACCCGCTGCCCGGAACGCTACGCAGGGCAAAAGCGATTCTCGTCCTCCGTGCTTGCTTTTTCTCAGAAAGAGCCGTGGTGTGCGTTTTCGCGGGAAAACGCGTTTTCGGCCGAAAACGTGTACGTTTGCACTTCCCGGCCACAGGGAAGCTGCTAGCCGGGAATTCTCTGCCTGGTTCTACCCGCTGCCCGGAACGCTACGCAGGGCAAAAGCGATTCTCGTCCTCCGTGCTTGCTTTTTCTCAGAAAGAGCCGTGGTGTGCGTTTTCGCGGGAAAACGAGTTTTCGGCCGAAAACGTGTACGTTTGCACTTCCCGGCCACAGGGAAGCTGCTAGCCGGGAATTCTCTGCCTGGTTCTACCCGCTGCCCGGAACACTACGCAGGGCAAAAGCGATTCTCGTCCTCCGTGCTTGCTTTTTCTCAGAAAGAGCCGTGGTGTGCGTTTTCGCCTGTAAACGAGTTTTCGGCCGAAAACATGTACGTTTGCACTTCCCGGCCACAGGGAAGCTGCTAGCCGGGAATTCTCTGCCTGGTTCTATCCGCTGCCCGGAACGCTACGCAGGGCAAAAGCGATTCTCGTCCTCCGTGCTTGCTTTTTCTCAGAAAGAGCCGTGGTGTGCTTTTTCACCGGTAAACGAGTTTTCGGCCGAAAACGTGTACGTTTGCACTTCCCGGCCACAGGGAAGCTGCTAGCCGGGAATTCTCTGCCTGGTTCTACCCGCTGCCCGGAACGCTACGCAGGGCAAAAGCGATTCTCGTCCTCCGTGCTTGCTTTTTCTCAGAAAGAGCCGTGGTGTGCGTTTTCGCCGGAAAACGCGTTTCCGGCCGAAAACGTGTACGTTTGCACTTCCCCGCCACAGGGAAGCTGCTAGCCGGGAATTCTCTGCCTGGTTCTACCCGCTGCCCGGAACACTACGCAGGGCAAAAGCGGTTCTCGTCCTCCGTGCTTGCTTTTTCTCAGAAAGAGCCGTGGTGTGCGTTTTCGCCAGAAAACGAGTTTTCGGCCGAAAACGTGTACGTTTGCACTTCCCCGCCACAGGGAAGCTGCTAGCCGGGAATTCTCTGCCTGGTTCTACCCGCTGCCCGGAACGCTACGCAGGGCAAAAGCGATTTTCGTCCTCCGTGCTTGCTTTTTCTCAGAAAGAGCCATGGTGTGCTTTTTCTCCGAAAACGCGTTTTCGGCCGAAAACGTGTACGTTTGCACTTCCCCGCCACAGGGAAGCTGCTAGCCGGGAATTCTCTGCCTGGTTCTACCCGCTGCCCGGAACGCTACGCAGGGCAAAATCGATTCTCGTCCTCCGTGCTTGCTTTTTCTCAGAAAGAGCCGTAGTGTGCGTTTTTGCCGGTAAACGCGTTTTCGGCCGAAAACGTGTACGTTTGCACTTCCCGGCCACAGGGAAGCTGCTAGACGGGAATTCTCTGCCTGGTTCTACCCGCTGCCCGGAACGCTACGCAGGGCAAAAGCGATTCTCGTCCTCCGTGCTTGTTTTTTCTCAGAAAGAGCCGTGGTGTGCTTTTTCACTGGAAAACGCGTTTTCTGCCGAAAACGTGTACCTTTGCACTTCCCCGCCACAGGGAAGCTGCTAGCAGGGAATTCTCTGCCTGGTTCTACCCGCTGCCCGGAACGCTACGCAGGGCAAAAGCGATTCTCGTCCTCCGTGCTTGCTTTTTCTCAGAAAGAGCCGTGGTGTGCATTTTCGCCGGTAAACGCGTTTTCGGCCGAAAATATTTACGTTTGCACTTCCCGGCCACAGGGAAGCTGCTAGCCGGGAATTCTCTGCCTGGTTCTACCCGCTGCCCGGAACGCTACGCAGGGCAAAAGCGATTCTCGTCCTCCGTGCTTGCTTTTTCTCAGAAAGAGCCGTGGTGTGCGTTTTCGCCAGAAAACATGTTTTCGGCCGAAAACGTGTACCTTTGCACTTCCCGGCCACAGGGAAGCTGCTAGCCGGGAATTCTCTGCCTGGTTCTACCCGCACCCCGGAACGCTACGCAGGGCAAAAGCGATTTTCGTCCTCCGTGCTTGCTTTTTCTCAGAAAGAGCCGTTGTGTGCGTTTTCGCCGGAAAACGCGTTTTCGGCCGAAAACGTGTACGTTTGCACTTCCCCGCCACAGGGAAGCTGCTAGCAGGGAATTCGCTGCCTATTTCTACCCGCTGCCCGGAACGCTACGCAGGGCAAAAGCGATTCTCGTCCTCCGTGCTTGCTTTTTCTCAGAAAGAGCCGTGGTGTGCGTTTTCGCGGGAAAACGCGTTTTCGGCCGAAAACGTGTACGTTTGCACTTCCCGGCCACAGGGAAGCTGCTAGCCGGGAATTCTCTGCCTGGTTCTAACCGCTGCCCGGAACGCTACGCAGGGCAAAAGCGATTCTCGTCCTCCATGCTTGCTTTTTCTCAGAAAGAGCCGTGGTGTGCGTTTTCGCGGGAAAACGCGTTTTCGGCCGAAAACGTGTACGTTTCCACTTCCCGGCCACAGGGAAGCTGCTAGCCGGGAATTCTCTGCCTGGTTCTACCCGCTGCCCGGAACACTACGCAGGGCAAAAGCGATTCTCGTCCTCCGTGCTTGCTTTTTCTCAGAAAGAGCCGTGGTGTGCGTTTTCGCCTGTAAACGAGTTTTCGGCCGAAAACATGTACGTTTGCACTTCCCGGCCACAGGGAAGCTGCTAGCCGGGAATTCTCTGCCTGGTTCTATCCGCTGCCCGGAACGCTACGCAGGGCAAAAGCGATTCTCGTCCTCCGTGCTTGCTTTTTCTCAGAAAGAGCCGTGGTGTGCTTTTTCACCGGTAAACGAGTTTTCGGCCGAAAACGTGTACGTTTGCACTTCCCGGCCACAGGGAAGCTGCTAGCCGGGAATTCTCTGCCTGGTTCTACCCGCTGCCAGGAACGCTACGCAGGGCAAAAGCGATTCTCGTCCTCCGTGCTTGCTTTTTCTCAGAAAGAGCCGTGGTGTGCGTTTTCGCCGGAAAACGCGTTTCCGGCCGAAAACGTGTACGTTTGCACTTCCCCGCCACAGGGAAGCTGCTAGCCGGGAATTCTCTGCCTGGTTCTACCCGCTGCCCGGAACACTACGCAGGGCAAAAGCGGTTCTCGTCCTCCGTGCTTGCTTTTTCTCAGAAAGAGCCGTGGTGTGCGTTTTCGCCAGAAAACGAGTTTTCGGCCGAAAACGTGTACGTTTGCACTTCCCCGCCACAGGGAAGATGCTAGCCGGGAATTCTCTGCCTGTTTCTACCCGCTGCCCGGAACGCTACGCAGGGCAAAAGCGATTCTCGTCCTCCGTGCTTGCTTTTTCTCAGAAAGAGCCGTGGTGTGCGTTTTCGCCGGAAAACGCGTTTTCGGCCGAAAACGTGTACGTTTGCACATCCCGGCCACAGGAAAGCTGCTAGCCGGGAATTCTCTGCCTGGTTCTACCCGCTGCCCGGAACGCTACGCAGGGCAAAAGCGATTCTCGTCCTCCGTGCTTGCTTTTTCTCAGAAAGGGCCGTGGTGTGCGTTTTCGCCGGAAAACGCGTTTTCGGTCGAAAACGTGTACGTTTGCACTTCCCCGCCACAGCGAAGCTGCTAGCCGGGAATTCTCTGCCTGGTTCTACCCGCTGCCCGGAACGCTACGCAGGGCAAAAGCGATACTCGTCCTCCGTGCTTGCTTTTTCTCAGAAAGAGCCGTGGTGTGCGTTTTCGCCGCAAAACGTGTTTCCGGCCGAAAACGAGTACGTTTGCACTTCCCCGACACAGGGAAGCTGCTAGCCGGGAATTCTCTGCCTGGTTCTACCCGCTGCTCTGAACGCTACGCAGGGCAAAAGCGATTCTCGTCCTCCGTGCTTGCTTTTTCTCAGAAAGAGCCGTGGTGTGCTTTTTCGCCGCAAAATGCGTTTTCGGCCGAAAACGTGTACGTTTGCACTTCCCCGCCACAGGGAAGCTGCTAGCCGGGAATTCTCTGCCTGGTTCTACCCGCTGCCCGGAACGCTACGCAGGGCAAAAGCGATTCTCGTCCTCCGTGCTTGCTTTTTCTCAGAAAGAGCCGTGGTGTGCGTTTTCGCCGGAAAACGCGTTTTCGGCCGAAAACGTGTACGTTTGCACATCCCGGCCACAGGGAAGCTGCTAGCCGGGAATTCTCTGCCTGGTTCTACCCGCTGCCCGGAACGCTACGCAGGGCAAAAGCGATTCTCGTCCTCCGTGCTTGCTTTTTCTCAGAAAGAGCCGTGGTGTGCGTTTTCGCCGGAAAACGCGTTTTCGGTCGAAAACGTGTACGTTTGCACTTCCCCGCCATAGCGAAGCTGCTAGCCGGGAATTCTCTGCCTGGTTCTACCCGCCGCCCGGAACGCTACGCAGGGCAAAAGCGATTCTCGTCCTCCGTGCTTGCTTTTTCTCAGAAAGAGCCGTGGTGTGCGTTTTCGCCGCAAAACGTGTTTCCGGCCGAAAACGTGTACGTTTGCACTTCCCCGCCACAGGGAAGCTGCTAGCCGGGAATTCTCTGCCTGGTTCTACCCGCTGCCCGGAACGCTACGCAGGGCAAAAGCGATTCTCGTCCTCCGTGCTTGCTTTTTCTCAGAAAGAGCCGTGGTGTGCTTTTTCGCCGGAAAACGCGTTTTCGGCCGAAAACGTGTACGTTTGCACTTCCCCGCCACAGGGAAGATGCTAGCCGGGAATTCTCTGCCTGTTTCTACCCGCTGCCCGGAACGCTACGCAGGGCAAAAGCGATTCTCGTCCTCCGTGCTTGCTTTTTCTCAGAAAGAGCCGTGGTGTGCGTTTTCGCCGGAAAACGCGTTTTCGGTCGAAAACGTGTACGTTTGCACTTCCCCGCCACAGGGAAGCTGCTAGCCGGGAATTCTCTGCCTGGTTCTACCTGCCGCCCGGAACGCTACGCAGGGCAAAAGCGATTCTCGTCCTCCGTGCTTGCTTTTTCTCAGAAAGAGCCGTGGTGTGCGTTTTCGCCGCAAAACGTGTTTCCGGCCGAAAACGTGTACGTTTGCACTTCCCCGCCACAGGGAAGCTGCTAGCCGGGAATTCTCTGCCTGGTTCTACCCGCTGCTCTGAACGCTACGCAGGGCAAAAGCGATTCTCGTCCTCCGTGCTTGCTTTTTCTCAGAAAGAGCCGTGGTGTGCTTTTTCGCCGCAAAATGCGTTTTCGGCCGAAAACGTGTACGTTTGCACTTCCCCGCCACAGGGAAGATGCTAGCCGGGAATTCTCTGCCTGGTTCTACCCGCTGCCCGGAACGCTACGCAGGGCAAAAGCGATTCTCGTCCTCCGTGCTTGCTTTTTCTCAGAAAGAGCCGTGGTGTGCGTTTTCGCCGGAAAACGCGTTTTCGGCCGAAAACGTGTACGTTTGCACATCCCGGCCACAGGGAAGCTGCTAGCCGGGAATTCTCTGCCTGGTTCTACCCGCTGCCCGGAACGCTACGCAGGGCAAAAGCGATTCTCGTCCTCCGTGCTTGCTTTTTCTCAGAAAGGGCCGTGGTGTGCGTTTTCGCCGGAAAACGCGTTTTCGGTCGAAAACGTGTACGTTTGCACTTCCCCGCCACAGCGAAGCTGCTAGCCGGGAATTCTCTGCCTGGTTCTACCCGCTGCCCGGAACGCTACGCAGGGCAAAAGCGATACTCGTCCTCCGTGCTTGCTTTTTCTCAGAAAGAGCCGTGGTGTGCGTTTTCGCCGCAAAACGTGTTTCCGGCCGAAAACGAGTACGTTTGCACATCCCGGCCACAGGGAAGCTGCTAGCCGGGAATTCTCTGCCTGGTTCTACCCGCTGCCAGGAACGCTACGCAGGGCAAAAGCGATTCTCGTCCTCCGTGCTTGCTTTTTCTCAGAAAGAGCCGTGGTGTGCGTTTTCGCCGGAAAACGCGTTTCCGGCCGAAAACGTGTACGTTTGCACTTCCCCGCCACAGGGAAGCTGCTAGCCGGGAATTCTCTGCCTGGTTCTACCCGCTGCCCGGAACACTACGCAGGGCAAAAGCGGTTCTCGTCCTCCGTGCTTGCTTTTTCTCAGAAAGAGCCGTGGTGTGCGTTTTCGCCAGAAAACGAGTTTTCGGCCGAAAACGTGTACGTTTGCACTTCCCCGCCACAGGGAAGATGCTAGCCGGGAATTCTCTGCCTGTTTCTACCCGCTGCCCGGAACGCTACGCAGGGCAAAAGCGATTCTCGTCCTCCGTGCTTGCTTTTTCTCAGAAAGAGCCGTGGTGTGCGTTTTCGCCGGAAAACGCGTTTTCGGCCGAAAACGTGTACGTTTGCACATCCCGGCCACAGGAAAGCTGCTAGCCGGGAATTCTCTGCCTGGTTCTACCCGCTGCCCGGAACGCTACGCAGGGCAAAAGCGATTCTCGTCCTCCGTGCTTGCTTTTTCTCAGAAAGGGCCGTGGTGTGCGTTTTCGCCGGAAAACGCGTTTTCGGTCGAAAACGTGTACGTTTGCACTTCCCCGCCACAGCGAAGCTGCTAGCCGGGAATTCTCTGCCTGGTTCTACCCGCTGCCCGGAACGCTACGCAGGGCAAAAGCGATACTCGTCCTCCGTGCTTGCTTTTTCTCAGAAAGAGCCGTGGTGTGCGTTTTCGCCGCAAAACGTGTTTCCGGCCGAAAACGAGTACGTTTGCACTTCCCCGACACAGGGAAGCTGCTAGCCGGGAATTCTCTGCCTGGTTCTACCCGCTGCTCTGAACGCTACGCAGGGCAAAAGCGATTCTCGTCCTCCGTGCTTGCTTTTTCTCAGAAAGAGCCGTGGTGTGCTTTTTCGCCGCAAAATGCGTTTTCGGCCGAAAACGTGTACGTTTGCACTTCCCCGCCACAGGGAAGCTGCTAGCCGGGAATTCTCTGCCTGGTTCTACCCGCTGCCCGGAACGCTACGCAGGGCAAAAGCGATTCTCGTCCTCCGTGCTTGCTTTTTCTCAGAAAGAGCCGTGGTGTGCGTTTTCGCCGGAAAACGCGTTTTCGGCCGAAAACGTGTACGTTTGCACATCCCGGCCACAGGGAAGCTGCTAGCCGGGAATTCTCTGCCTGGTTCTACCCGCTGCCCGGAACGCTACGCAGGGCAAAAGCGATTCTCGTCCTCCGTGCTTGCTTTTTCTCAGAAAGAGCCGTGGTGTGCGTTTTCGCCGGAAAACGCGTTTTCGGTCGAAAACGTGTACGTTTGCACTTCCCCGCCATAGCGAAGCTGCTAGCCGGGAATTCTCTGCCTGGTTCTACCCGCCGCCCGGAACGCTACGCAGGGCAAAAGCGATTCTCGTCCTCCGTGCTTGCTTTTTCTCAGAAAGAGCCGTGGTGTGCGTTTTCGCCGCAAAACGTGTTTCCGGCCGAAAACGTGTACGTTTGCACTTCCCCGCCACAGGGAAGCTGCTAGCCGGGAATTCTCTGCCTGGTTCTACCCGCTGCCCGGAACGCTACGCAGGGCAAAAGCGATTCTCGTCCTCCGTGCTTGCTTTTTCTCAGAAAGAGCCGTGGTGTGCTTTTTCGCCGGAAAACGCGTTTTCGGCCGAAAACGTGTACGTTTGCACTTCCCCGCCACAGGGAAGATGCTAGCCGGGAATTCTCTGCCTGTTTCTACCCGCTGCCCGGAACGCTACGCAGGGCAAAAGCGATTCTCGTCCTCCGTGCTTGCTTTTTCTCAGAAAGAGCCGTGGTGTGCGTTTTCGCCGGAAAACGCGTTTTCGGCCGAAAACGTGTACGTTTGCACATCCCGGCCACAGGAAAGCTGCTAGCCGGGAATTCTCTGCCTGGTTCTACCCGCTGCCCGGAACGCTACGCAGGGCAAAAGCGATTCTCGTCCTCCGTGCTTGCTTTTTCTCAGAAAGAGCCGTGGTGTGCGTTTTCGCCGGAAAACGCGTTTTCGGTCGAAAACGTGTACGTTTGCACTTCCCCGCCACAGGGAAGCTGCTAGCCGGGAATTCTCTGCCTGGTTCTACCTGCCGCCCGGAACGCTACGCAGGGCAAAAGCGATTCTCGTCCTCCGTGCTTGCTTTTTCTCAGAAAGAGCCGTGGTGTGCGTTTTCGCCGCAAAACGTGTTTCCGGCCGAAAACGTGTACGTTTGCACTTCCCCGCCACAGGGAAGCTGCTAGCCGGGAATTCTCTGCCTGGTTCTACCCGCTGCTCTGAACGCTACGCAGGGCAAAAGCGATTCTCGTCCTCCGTGCTTGCTTTTTCTCAGAAAGAGCCGTGGTGTGCTTTTTCGCCGCAAAATGCGTTTTCGGCCGAAAACGTGTACGTTTGCACTTCCCCGCCACAGGGAAGATGCTAGCCGGGAATTCTCTGCCTGGTTCTACCCGCTGCCCGGAACGCTACGCAGGGCAAAAGCGATTCTCGTCCTCCGTGCTTGCTTTTTCTCAGAAAGAGCCGTGGTGTGCGTTTTCGCCGGAAAACGCGTTTTCGGCCGAAAACGTGTACGTTTGCACATCCCGGCCACAGGGAAGCTGCTAGCCGGGAATTCTCTGCCTGGTTCTACCCGCTGCCCGGAACGCTACGCAGGGCAAAAGCGATTCTCGTCCTCCGTGCTTGCTTTTTCTCAGAAAGGGCCGTGGTGTGCGTTTTCGCCGGAAAACGCGTTTTCGGTCGAAAACGTGTACGTTTGCACTTCCCCGCCACAGCGAAGCTGCTAGCCGGGAATTCTCTGCCTGGTTCTACCCGCTGCCCGGAACGCTACGCAGGGCAAAAGCGATACTCGTCCTCCGTGCTTGCTTTTTCTCAGAAAGAGCCGTGGTGTGCGTTTTCGCCGCAAAACGTGTTTCCGGCCGAAAACGAGTACGTTTGCACATCCCGGCCACAGGGAAGCTGCTAGCCGGGAATTCTCTGCCTGGTTCTACCCGCTGCCCGGAACGCTACGCAGGGCAAAAGCGATTCTCGTCCTCCGTGCTTGCTTTTTCTCAGAAAGAGCCGTGGTGTGCGTTTTCGCCGGAAAACGCGTTTTCGGTCGAAAACGTGTACGTTTGCACTTCCCCGCCATAGCGAAGCTGCTAGCCGGGAATTCTCTGCCTGGTTCTACCCGCCGCCCGGAACGCTACGCAGGGCAAAAGCGATTCTCGTCCTCCGTGCTTGCTTTTTCTCAGAAAGAGCCGTGGTGTGCGTTTTCGCCGCAAAACGTGTTTCCGGCCGAAAACGTGTACGTTTGCACTTCCCCGCCACAGGGAAGCTGCTAGCCGGGAATTCTCTGCCTGGTTCTACCCGCTGCCCGGAACGCTACGCAGGGCAAAAGCGATTCTCGTCCTCCGTGCTTGCTTTTTCTCAGAAAGAGCCGTGGTGTGCTTTTTCGCCGGAAAACGCGTTTTCGGCCGAAAACGTGTACGTTTGCACTTCCCCGCCACAGGGAAGATGCTAGCCGGGAATTCTCTGCCTGTTTCTACCCGCTGCCCGGAACGCTACGCAGGGCAAAAGCGATTCTCGTCCTCCGTGCTTGCTTTTTCTCAGAAAGAGCCGTGGTGTGCGTTTTCGCCGGAAAACGCGTTTTCGGCCGAAAACGTGTACGTTTGCACATCCCGGCCACAGGAAAGCTGCTAGCCGGGAATTCTCTGCCTGGTTCTACCCGCTGCCCGGAACGCTACGCAGGGCAAAAGCGATTCTCGTCCTCCGTGCTTGCTTTTTCTCAGAAAGAGCCGTGGTGTGCGTTTTCGCCGGAAAACGCGTTTTCGGTCGAAAACGTGTACGTTTGCACTTCCCCGCCACAGCGAAGCTGCTAGCCGGGAATTCTCTGCCTGGTTCTACCTGCCGCCCGGAACGCTACGCAGGGCAAAAGCGATTCTCGTCCTCCGTGCTTGCTTTTTCTCAGAAAGAGCCGTGGTGTGCGTTTTCGCCGCAAAACGTGTTTCCGGCCGAAAACGTGTACGTTTGCACTTCCCCGCCACAGGGAAGCTGCTAGCCGGGAATTCTCTGCCTGGTTCTACCCGCTGCTCTGAACGCTACGCAGGGCAAAAGCGATTCTCGTCCTCCGTGCTTGCTTTTTCTCAGAAAGAGCCGTGGTGTGCTTTTTCGCCGCAAAATGCGTTTTCGGCCGAAAACGTGTACGTTTGCACTTCCCCGCCACAGGGAAGATGCTAGCCGGGAATTCTCTGCCTGGTTCTACCCGCTGCCCGGAACGCTACGCAGGGCAAAAGCGATTCTCGTCCTCCGTGCTTGCTTTTTCTCAGAAAGAGCCGTGGTGTGCGTTTTCGCCGGAAAACGCGTTTTCGGCCGAAAACGTGTACGTTTGCACATCCCGGCCACAGGGAAGCTGCTAGCCGGGAATTCTCTGCCTGGTTCTACCCGCTGCCCGGAACGCTACGCAGGGCAAAAGCGATTCTCGTCCTCCGTGCTTGCTTTTTCTCAGAAAGAGCCGTGGTGTGCGTTTTCGCCGGAAAACGCGTTTTCGGTCGAAAACGTGTACGTTTGCACTTCCCCGCCATAGCGAAGCTGCTAGCCGGGAATTCTCTGCCTGGTTCTACCCGCCGCCCGGAACGCTACGCAGGGCAAAAGCGATTCTCGTCCTCCGTGCTTGCTTTTTCTCAGAAAGAGCCGTGGTGTGCGTTTTCGCCGCAAAACGTGTTTCCGGCTGAAAACGTGTACGTTTGCACTTCCCCGCCACAGGGAAGCTGCTAGCCGGGAATTCTCTGCCTGGTTCTACCCGCTGCCCGGAACGCTACGCAGGGCAAAAGCGATTCTCGTCCTCCGTGCTTGCTTTTTCTCAGAAAGAGCCGTGGTGTGCGTTTTCGACGGAAAAAGCGTTTTCGGCCGAAAACGTGTACGTTTGCACTTCCCCGCCACAGGGAAGCTGCTAGCCGGGAATTCTCTGCCTGGTTCTACCCGCTGCCCGGAACGCTACGCAGGGCAAAAGCAATTCTCGTCCTCCGTGCTTGCTTTTTCTCAGAAAGAGCCGTGGTGTGCGTTTTCGCCGCAAAACGCGTTTCCGGCCGGAAACGTGTACGTTTGCACTTCCCGGCCACAGGGAAGCTGCTAGCCGGGAATTCTCTGCCTGGTTCTACCCGCTGCCCGGAACGCTACGCAGGGCAAAAGCGATTCTCGTCCTCCGTGCTTGCTTTTTCTCAGAGAGAGCCATGGTGTGCTTTTTCTCCGGAAAACGCGTTTTCGGCCGGAAACGTGTACGTTTGCACTTCCCGGCCACAGGGAAGCTGCTAGCCGGCAATTCGCTGCCTATTTCTACCCGCTGCCCGGAACGCTACGCAGGGCAAAAGCGATTCTCGTCCTCCGTGCTTGCTTTTTCTCAGAAAGAGCCGTGGTGTGCGTTTTCGCGGGAAAACGCGTTTTCGGCCGAAAACGTGTACGTTTGCACTTCCCCGCCACAGCGAAGCTGCTAGCCGGGAATTCTCTACCTGGTTCTACCCGCCGCCCGGAACGCTACGCAGGGCAAAAGCGATTCTCGTCCTCCGTGCTTGCTTTTTCTCAGAAAGAGCCGTGGTGTGCGTTTTCGCCGGAAAACGCGTTTTCGGCCGAAAACGTGTACGTTTGCACATCCCGGCCACAGGGAAGCTGCTAGCCGGGAATTCTCTGCCTGGTTCTACCCGCTGCCCGGAACGCTACGCAGGGCAAAAGCGATTCTCGTCCTCCGTGCTTGCTTTTTCTCAGAAAGAGCCGTGGTGTGCGTTTTCGCCGGAAAACGCGTTTTCGGCCGAAAACGTGTACGTTTGCACTTCCCCGCCACAGGGAAGCTGCTAGCCGGGAATTCTCTACCTGGTTTTACCCGCCGCCCGGAACGCTACGCAGGGCAAAAGCGATTCTCGTCCTCCGTGCTTGCTTTTTCTCAGAAAGAGCCGTGGTGTGCGTTTTCGCCGCAAAACGTTTTTCCGGCCGAAAACGTGTACGTTTGCACTTCCCCGCCACAGGGAAGCAGCTAGCCCGGAATTCTCTGCCTGGTTCTACCCGCTGCCCGGAACGCTACGCAGGGCAAAAGCGATTCTCGTCCTCCGTGCTTGCTTTTTCTCAGAAAGAGCCGTGGTGTGCGTTTTCGCCGCAAAACGTGTTTCCGGCCGAAAACGTGTACGTTTGCACTTCCCGGCCACAGGGAAGGTGCTAGCCGGGAATTCTCTGCCTGGTTCTACCCGCTGCCCCGAACGCTACGCAGGGCAAAAGCGATTCTCGTCCTCTGTGCTTGCTTTTTCTCAGAAAGAGCCGTGGTGTGCGTTTTCGCCGGAAAACGCATTTTCGGCCGAAAACGTGTACGTTTGCACTTCCCCGCCACAGGGAAGCTGCTAGCCGGGAATTCTCTGCCTGGTTCTACCCGCTGCCCGGAACGCTACGCAGGGCAAAAGCGATTCTCGTCCTCCGTGCTTGCTTTTTCTCAGAAAGAGCCGTGGTGTGCGTTTTCGCCGCAAAACGCGTTTCCGGCCGAAAACGTGTACGTTTGCACTTCCCCGCCACAGGGAAGCTGCTAGCCGGGAATTCTCTGCCTGGTTCTACCCGCTGCCCGGAACGCTACGCAGGGCAAAAGCGATTCTCGTCCTCCGTGCTTGCTTTTTCTCAGAAAGAGCCGTGGTGTGCGTTTTCGCCGCAAAACGCGTTTCCGGCCGAAAACGTGTACGTTTGCACTTCCCCGCCACAGGGAAGCTGCTAGCCGGGAATTCTCTGCCTGGTTCTACCCGCTGCCCGGAACGCTACGCAGGGCAAAAGCGATTCTCGTCCTCCGTGCTTGCTTTTTCTCAGAAAGAGCCGTGGTGTGCGTTTTCGCCGGACAACGCGTTTTCGGCCGAAAACGTGTACGTTTGCACTTCCCCGCCACAGGGAAGATGCTAGCCGGGAATTCTCTGCCTGGTTCTACCCGCTGCCCGGAACGCTACGCAGGGCAAAAGCGATTCTCGTCCTCCGTGCTTGCTTTCTCTCAGTAAGAGCCGTGGTGTGCGTTTTCGCCGGAAAACGCGTTTTCGGCCGAAAACGTGTACGTTTGCACTTCCCCGCCACAGGGAAGCTGCTAGCCGGCAATTCGCTGCCTATTTCTACCCGCTACTCGGAACGCTACGCAGGGCAAAAGCGATTCTCGTCCTCCGTGCTTGCTTTTTCTCAGAAAGAGCCGTGGTGTGCGTTTTCGCCGCAAAACGCGTTTCCGACCGAAAACGTGTACGTTTGCACTTCCCCGCCACAGGGAAGCTGCTAGCCGGGAATTCTCTGCCTGGTTCTACCCGCCGCCCAGAACGCTACGCAGGGCAAAAGCGATTCTCGTCCTCCGTGCTTGCTTTTTCTCAGAAAGAGCCGTGGTGTGCGTTTTCGCCGGAAAACGCGTTTTCGGCCGAAAACGTGTACGTTTGCACATCCCGGCCACAGGGAAGCTGCTAGCCGGGAATTCTCTGCCTGGTTCTACCCGCTGCCCGGAACGCTACGCAGGGCAAAAGCGATTCTCGTCCTCCGTGCTTGCTTTTTTTCAGAAAGAGCCGTGGTGTGCGTTTTCGCCGGAAAACGCGTTTTCGGCCGAAAACGTGTACGTTTGCACTTCCCCGCCACAGGGAAGCTGCTAGCCGGGAATTCTCTACCTGGTTTTACCCGCCGCCCGGAACGCTACGCAGGGCAAAAGCGATTCTCGTCCTCCGTGCTTGCTTTTTCTCAGAAAGAGCCGTGGTGTGCGTTTTCGCCGCAAAACGTTTTTCCGGCCGAAAACGTGTACGTTTGCACTTCCCCGCCACAGGGAAGCAGCTAGCCCGGAATTCTCTGCCTGGTTCTACCCGCTGCCCGGAACGCTACGCAGGGCAAAAGCGATTTTCGTCCTCCGTGCTTGCTTTTTCTCAGAAAGAGCCGTGGTGTGCGTTTTCGCGGGAAAACGCGTTTTCGGCCGAAAACGTGTACGTTTGCACTTCCCGGCCACAGGGAAGGTGCTAGCCGGGAATTCTCTGCCTGGTTCTACCCGCTGCCCCGAACGCTACGCAGGGCAAAAGCGATTCTCGTCCTCTGTGCTTGCTTTTTCTCAGAAAGAGCCGTGGTGTGCGTTTTCGCCGCAAAACGCATTTTCGGCCGAAAACGTGTACGTTTGCACTTCCCCGCCACAGGGAAGCTGCTAGCCGGGAATTCTCTGCCTGGTTCTACCCGCTGCCCGGAACGCTACGCAGGGCAAAAGCGATTCTCGTCCTCCGTGCTTGCTTTTTCTCAGAAAGAGCCGTGGTGTGCGTTTTCGCCGCAAAACGCGTTTCCGGCCGAAAACGTGTACGTTTGCACTTCCCCGCCACAGGGAAGCTGCTAGCCGGGAATTCTCTGCCTGGTTCTACCCGCTGCCCGGAACGCTACGCAGGGCAAAAGCGATTCTCGTCCTCCGTGCTTGCTTTTTCTCAGAAAGAGCCGTGGTGTGCGTTTTCGCCGCAAAACGCTTTTCCGGCCGAAAACGTGTACGTTTGCACTTCCCCGCCACAGGGAAGCTGCTAGCCGGGAATTCTCTGCCTGGTTCTACCCGCTGCCCGGAACGCTACGCAGGGCAAAAGCGATTCTCGTCCTCCGTGCTTGCTTTTTCTCAGAAAGAGCCGTGGTGTGCGTTTTCGCCGGAAAACGCGTTTTCGGCCGAAAACGTGTACGTTTGCACTTCCCCGCCACAGGGAAGCAGCTAGCCGGGAATTCTCTGCCTGGTTCTACCCGCTGCCCGGAACGCTACGCAGGGCAAAAGCGATTCTCGTCCTCCGTGCTTGCTTTTTCTCAGAAAGAGCCGTGGTGTGCGTTTTCGCGGGAAAACGCGTTTTCGGCCGAAAACGTGTACGTTTGCACTTCCCCGCCACAGGGAAGCTGCTAGCCGGCAATTCGCTGCCTATTTCTACCCGCTGCTCGGAACGCTACGCAGGGCAAAAGCGATTCTCGTCCTCCGTGCTTGCTTTTTCTCAGAAAGAGCCGTGGTGTGCGTTTTCGCCGCAAAACGCGTTTCCGACCGAAAACGTGTACGTTTGCACTTCCCCGCCACAGGGAAGCTGCTAGCCGGGAATTCTCTGCCTGGTTCTACCCGCTGCCCGGAACGCTACGCAGGGCAAAAGCGATTCTCGTCCTCCGTGCTTGCTTTTTCTCAGAAAGAGCCGTGGTGTGCGTTTTCGCCGGAAAACGCGTTTTCGGCCGAAAACGTGTACGTTTGCACATCCCGGTTACAGGGAAGCTGCTAGCCGGGAATTCTCTGCCTGGTTCTACCCGCTGCCCGGAACGCTACGCAGGGCAAAAGCGATTCTCGTCCTCCGTGCTTGCTTTTTCTCAGAAAGAGCCGTGGTGTGTGTTTTCGCCGGAAAACGCGTTTTCGGTCGAAAACGTGTACGTTTGCACTTCCCCGCCACAGCGAAGCTGCTAGCCGGGAATTCTCTGCCTGGTTCTACCCGCCGCCCGGAACGCTACGCAGGGCAAAAGCGATTCTCGTCCTCCGTGCTTGCTTTTTCTCAGAAAGAGCCGTGGTGTGCGTTTTCGCGGGAAAATGTGTTTCCGGCCGAAAACGTGTACGTTTGCACTTCCCCGCCACAGGGAAGCTGCTAGCCGGGAATTCTCTGCCTGGTTCTACCCGCTGCCCGGAACGCTACGCAGGGCAAAAGCGATTCTCGTCCTCCGTGCTTGCTTTTTCTCAGAAAGAGCCGTGGTGTGCGTTTTCGCCGTAAAACGCGTTTTCAGCCGAAAACGTGTACGTTTGCACTTCTCCGCCACAGGGAAGATGCTAACCGGGAATTCTCTGCCTGGTTCTACCCGCTGCCCGGAACGCTACGCAGGGCAAAAGCGATTCTCGTCCTCCGTGCTTGCTTTTTCTCAGAAAGAGCCGTGGTGTGCGTTTTCGCCGCAAAACGCGTTTCCGGCCGAAAACGTGTACGTTTGCACTTCCCCGCCACAGGGAAGCTGCTAGCCGGGAATTCTCTGCCTGGTTCTACCCGCTGCCCGGAACGCTACGCAGGGCAAAAGCGATTCTCGTCCTCCGTGCTTGCTTTTTCTCAGAAAGAGCCGTGGTGTGCGTTTTCGCCGGAAAACGCGTTTTCGGCCGAAAACGTGTACGTTTGCACTTCCCCGCCACAGGGAAGATGCTAGCCGGGAATTCTCTGCCTGGTTCTACCCGCTGCCCGGAACGCTACGCAGGGCAAAAGCGATTCTCGTCCTCCGTGCTTGCTTTTTCTCAGAAAGAGCCGTGGTGTGCGTTTTCGCCGGACAACGCGTTTTCGGCCGAAAACGTGTACGTTTGCAGTTCCCCGCCACAGGGAAGATGCTAGCCGGGAATTCTCTGCCTGGTTCTACCCGCTGCCCGGAACGCTACGCAGGGCAAAAGCGATTCTCGTCCTCCGTGCTTGCTTTTTCTCAGAAAGAGCCGTGGTGTGCGTTTTCGCCGGAAAACGCATTTTCGGCCGAAAACGTGTACGTTTGCACTTCCCCGCCACAGCGAAGCTGCTAGCAGGGAATTCTCTGCCTGGTTCTACCCGCTGCCCGGAACGCTACGCAGGGCAAAAGCGATTCTCGTCCTCCGTGCTTGCTTTTTCTCAGAAAGAGCCGTGGTGTGCGTTTTCGCCGGAAAACGCGTTTTCGGCCGAAAACGTGTACGTTTGCACTTCCCGGCCACAGCGAAGCTGCTAGCAGGGAATTCTCTGCCTATTTCTACCCTCTGCCCGGAACGCTACGCAGGGCAAAAGCGATTCTCGTCCTCCGAGCTTGCTTTTTCTCAGAAAGAGCCGTGGTGTGTGTTTTCGCCGGAAAACGTGTTTTCGGCCGAAAACGTGTACGTTTGCACTTCCCCGCCACAGGGAAGCAGCTAGCCGGGAATTCTCTGCCTGGTTCTACCCGCTGCCCGGAACGCTATGCAGGGCAAAAGCGATTCTCGTCCTCCGTGCTTGCTTTTTCTCAGAAAGAGCCGTGGTGTGCGTTTTCGCCGGAAAACGCGTTTTCGGCCGAAAACGTGTACGTTTGCACTTCCCGGCCACAGGGAAGCTGGTAGCCGGGAATTCGCTGCCTGGTTCTACCCGCTGCCCGGAACGCTACGCAGGGCAAAAGCGATTCTCGTCCTCCGTGCTTGCTTTTTCTCAGAAAGAGCCGTGGTGTGCGTTTTCGCCGTAAAACGCGTTTTCGGCCGAAAACGTGTACGTTTGCACTTCCCGGCCACAGGGAAGGTGCTAGCCGGGAATTCGCTGCCTATTTCTACCCGCTGCTCGGAACGCTACGCAGGGCAAAAGCGATTCTCGTCCTCCGTGCTTGCTTTTTCTCAGAAAGAGCCGTGGTGTGCGTTTTCGCCGCAAAACGCGTTTCTGGCCAAAAACGTGTACGTTTGCACTTCCCCGCCACAGGGAAGCTGCTAGCCGGGAATTCTCTGCCTGGTTCTACTCGCTGCCCGGAACGCTACGCAGGGCAAAAGCGATTCCCGTCCTCCGTGCTTGCTTTTTCTCAGAAAGAGCCATGGTGTGCTTTTTCGCCGGAAAACACGTTTTCGGCCGAAAACGTGTACGTTTGCACTTCCCCGCCACAGGGAAGATGCTAGCCGAGAATTCTCTGCCTGGTTCTACCCGCTGCCCGGAACGCTACGCTAAGCAAAATCGATTCTCGTCCTCTGTGCTTGCTTTTTCTCAGAGAGAGCCGTGGTGTGCGTTTTCGCCGGAAAACGCGTTTCCGGCCGAAAACGTGTACGTTTGCACTTCCCCGCCACAGGGAAGCAGCTAGCCGGGAATTCTCTGCCTGGTTCTACCCGCTGCCCGGAACGCTATGCAGGGCAAAAGCGATTCTCGTCCTCCGTGCTTGCTTTTTCTCAGAAAGAGCCGTGGTGTGCGTTTTCGCCGGAAAACGCGTTTTCGGCCGAAAACGTGTACGTTTGCACTTCCCGGCCACAGGGAAGCAGCTAGCCGGGAATTCTCTGCCTGGTTCTACCCGCTGCCCGGAACGCTACGCAGGGCAAAAGCGATTCTCGTCCTCCGTGCTTGCTTTTTCTCAGAAAGAGCCGTGGTGTGCGTTTTCGCCGGAAAACGCGTTTTCGGTCGAAAACGTGTACGTTTGCACTTCCCCGCCATAGCGAAGCTGCTAGCCGGGAATTCTCTGCCTGGTTCTACCCGCCGCCCGGAACGCTACGCAGGGCAAAAGCGATTCTCGTCCTCCGTGCTTGCTTTTTCTCAGAAAGAGCCGTGGTGTGCGTTTTCGCCGCAAAACGTGTTTCCGGCTGAAAACGTGTACGTTTGCACTTCCCCGCCACAGGGAAGCTGCTAGCCGGGAATTCTCTGCCTGGTTCTACCCGCTGCCCGGAACGCTACGCAGGGCAAAAGCGATTCTCGTCCTCCGTGCTTGCTTTTTCTCAGAAAGAGCCGTGGTGTGCGTTTTCGCCGGAAAACGCGTTTTCGGCCGAAAACGTGTACGTTTGCACTTCCCGGCCACAGCGAAGCTGCTAGCAGGGAATTCTCTGCCTATTTCTACCCTCTGCCCGGAACGCTACGCAGGGCAAAAGCGATTCTCGTCCTCCGAGCTTGCTTTTTCTCAGAAAGAGCCGTGGTGTGTGTTTTCGCCGGAAAACGTGTTTTCGGCCGAAAACGTGTACGTTTGCACTTCCCCGCCACAGGGAAGCAGCTAGCCGGGAATTCTCTGCCTGGTTCTACCCGCTGCCCGGAACGCTATGCAGGGCAAAAGCGATTCTCGTCCTCCGTGCTTGCTTTTTCTCAGAAAGAGCCGTGGTGTGCGTTTTCGCCGGAAAACGCGTTTTCGGCCGAAAACGTGTACGTTTGCACTTCCCGGCCACAGGGAAGCTGGTAGCCGGGAATTCGCTGCCTGGTTCTACCCGCTGCCCGGAACGCTACGCAGGGCAAAAGCGATTCTCGTCCTCCGTGCTTGCTTTTTCTCAGAAAGAGCCGTGGTGTGCGTTTTCGCCGTAAAACGCGTTTTCGGCCGAAAACGTGTACGTTTGCACTTCCCGGCCACAGGGAAGGTGCTAGCCGGGAATTCGCTGCCTATTTCTACCCGCTGCTCGGAACGCTACGCAGGGCAAAAGCGATTCTCGTCCTCCGTGCTTGCTTTTTCTCAGAAAGAGCCGTGGTGTGCGTTTTCGCCGCAAAACGCGTTTCTGGCCAAAAACGTGTACGTTTGCACTTCCCCGCCACAGGGAAGCTGCTAGCCGGGAATTCTCTGCCTGGTTCTACTCGCTGCCCGGAACGCTACGCAGGGCAAAAGCGATTCCCGTCCTCCGTGCTTGCTTTTTCTCAGAAAGAGCCATGGTGTGCTTTTTCGCCGGAAAACACGTTTTCGGCCGAAAACGTGTACGTTTGCACTTCCCCGCCACAGGGAAGATGCTAGCCGAGAATTCTCTGCCTGGTTCTACCCGCTGCCCGGAACGCTACGCTAAGCAAAATCGATTCTCGTCCTCCGTGCTTGCTTTTTCTCAGAGAGAGCCGTGGTGTGCGTTTTCGCCGGAAAACGCGTTTCCGGCCGAAAACGTGTACGTTTGCACTTCCCCGCCACAGGGAAGCAGCTAGCCGGGAATTCTCTGCCTGGTTCTACCCGCTGCCCGGAACGCTATGCAGGGCAAAAGCGATTCTCGTCCTCCGTGCTTGCTTTTTCTCAGAAAGAGCCGTGGTGTGCGTTTTCGCCGGAAAACGCGTTTTCGGCCGAAAACGTGTACGTTTGCACTTCCCGGCCACAGGGAAGCAGCTAGCCGGGAATTCTCTGCCTGGTTCTACCCGCTGCCCGGAACGCTACGCAGGGCAAAAGCGATTCTCGTCCTCCGTGCTTGCTTTTTCTCAGAAAGAGCCGTGGTGTGCGTTTTCGCCGGAAAACGCGTTTTCGGTCGAAAACGTGTACGTTTGCACTTCCCCGCCATAGCGAAGCTGCTAGCCGGGAATTCTCTGCCTGGTTCTACCCGCCGCCCGGAACGCTACGCAGGGCAAAAGCGATTCTCGTCCTCCGTGCTTGCTTTTTCTCAGAAAGAGCCGTGGTGTGCGTTTTCGCCGCAAAACGTGTTTCCGGCTGAAAACGTGTACGTTTGCACTTCCCCGCCACAGGGAAGCTGCTAGCCGGGAATTCTCTGCCTGGTTCTACCCGCTGCCCGGAACGCTACGCAGGGCAAAAGCGATTCTCGTCCTCCGTGCTTGCTTTTTCTCAGAAAGAGCCGTGGTGTGCGTTTTCGCCGGAAAACGCGTTTTCGGCCGAAAACGTGTACGTTTGCACTTCCCCGCCACAGGGAAGCTGCTAGCCGGGAATTCTCTGCCTGGTTCTACCCGCTGCCCGGAACGCTACGCAGGGCAAAAGCAATTCTCGTCCTCCGTGCTTGCTTTTTCTCAGAAAGAGCCGTGGTGTGCGTTTTCGCCGCAAAACGCGTTTCCGGCCGGAAACGTGTACGTTTGCACTTCCCGGCCACAGGGAAGCTGCTAGCCGGGAATTCTCTGCCTGGTTCTACCCGCTGCCCGGAACGCTACGCAGGGCAAAAGCGATTCTCGTCCTCCGTGCTTGCTTTTTCTCAGAGAGAGCCATGGTGTGCTTTTTCTCCGGAAAACGCGTTTTCGGCCGGAAACGTGTACGTTTGCACTTCCCGGCCACAGGGAAGCTGCTAGCCGGCAATTCGCTGCCTATTTCTACCCGCTGCCCGGAACGCTACGCAGGGCAAAAGCGATTCTCGTCCTCCGTGCTTGCTTTTTCTCAGAAAGAGCCGTGGTGTGCGTTTTCGCGGGAAAACGCGTTTTCGGCCGAAAACGTGTACGTTTGCACTTCCCCGCCACAGCGAAGCTGCTAGCCGGGAATTCTCTACCTGGTTCTACCCGCCGCCCGGAACGCTACGCAGGGCAAAAGCGATTCTCGTCCTCCGTGCTTGCTTTTTCTCAGAAAGAGCCGTGGTGTGCGTTTTCGCCGGAAAACGCGTTTTCGGCCGAAAACGTGTACGTTTGCACATCCCGGCCACAGGGAAGCTGCTAGCCGGGAATTCTCTGCCTGGTTCTACCCGCTGCCCGGAACGCTACGCAGGGCAAAAGCGATTCTCGTCCTCCGTGCTTGCTTTTTCTCAGAAAGAGCCGTGGTGTGCGTTTTCGCCGGAAAACGCGTTTTCGGCCGAAAACGTGTACGTTTGCACTTCCCCGCCACAGGGAAGCTGCTAGCCGGGAATTCTCTACCTGGTTTTACCCGCCGCCCGGAACGCTACGCAGGGCAAAAGCGATTCTCGTCCTCCGTGCTTGCTTTTTCTCAGAAAGAGCCGTGGTGTGCGTTTTCGCCGCAAAACGTTTTTCCGGCCGAAAACGTGTACGTTTGCACTTCCCCGCCACAGGGAAGCAGCTAGCCCGGAATTCTCTGCCTGGTTCTACCCGCTGCCCGGAACGCTACGCAGGGCAAAAGCGATTCTCGTCCTCCGTGCTTGCTTTTTCTCAGAAAGAGCCGTGGTGTGCGTTTTCGCCGCAAAACGTGTTTCCGGCCGAAAACGTGTACGTTTGCACTTCCCGGCCACAGGGAAGGTGCTAGCCGGGAATTCTCTGCCTGGTTCTACCCGCTGCCCCGAACGCTACGCAGGGCAAAAGCGATTCTCGTCCTCTGTGCTTGCTTTTTCTCAGAAAGAGCCGTGGTGTGCGTTTTCGCCGGAAAACGCATTTTCGGCCGAAAACGTGTACGTTTGCACTTCCCCGCCACAGGGAAGCTGCTAGCCGGGAATTCTCTGCCTGGTTCTACCCGCTGCCCGGAACGCTACGCAGGGCAAAAGCGATTCTCGTCCTCCGTGCTTGCTTTTTCTCAGAAAGAGCCGTGGTGTGCGTTTTCGCCGCAAAACGCGTTTCCGGCCGAAAACGTGTACGTTTGCACTTCCCCGCCACAGGGAAGCTGCTAGCCGGGAATTCTCTGCCTGGTTCTACCCGCTGCCCGGAACGCTACGCAGGGCAAAAGCGATTCTCGTCCTCCGTGCTTGCTTTTTCTCAGAAAGAGCCGTGGTGTGCGTTTTCGCCGCAAAACGCGTTTCCGGCCGAAAACGTGTACGTTTGCACTTCCCCGCCACAGGGAAGCTGCTAGCCGGGAATTCTCTGCCTGGTTCTACCCGCTGCCCGGAACGCTACGCAGGGCAAAAGCGATTCTCGTCCTCCGTGCTTGCTTTTTCTCAGAAAGAGCCGTGGTGTGCGTTTTCGCCGGAAAACGCGTTTTCGGCCGAAAACGTGTACGTTTGCACTTCCCCGCCACAGGGAAGATGCTAGCCGGGAATTCTCTGCCTGGTTCTACCCGCTGCCCGGAACGCTACGCAGGGCAAAAGCGATTCTCGTCCTCCGTGCTTGCTTTCTCTCAGTAAGAGCCGTGGTGTGCGTTTTCGCCGGAAAACGCGTTTTCGGCCGAAAACGTGTACGTTTGCACTTCCCCGCCACAGGGAAGCTGCTAGCCGGCAATTCGCTGCCTATTTCTACCCGCTGCTCGGAACGCTACGCAGGGCAAAAGCGATTCTCGTCCTCCGTGCTTGCTTTTTCTCAGAAAGAGCCGTGGTGTGCGTTTTCGCCGCAAAACGCGTTTCCGACCGAAAACGTGTACGTTTGCACTTCCCCGCCACAGGGAAGCTGCTAGCCGGGAATTCTCTGCCTGGTTCTACCCGCCGCCCAGAACGCTACGCAGGGCAAAAGCGATTCTCGTCCTCCGTGCTTGCTTTTTCTCAGAAAGAGCCGTGGTGTGCGTTTTCGCCGGAAAACGCGTTTTCGGCCGAAAACGTGTACGTTTGCACATCCCGGCCACAGGGAAGCTGCTAGCCGGGAATTCTCTGCCTGGTTCTACCCGCTGCCCGGAACGCTACGCAGGGCAAAAGCGATTCTCGTCCTCCGTGCTTGCTTTTTTTCAGAAAGAGCCGTGGTGTGCGTTTTCGCCGGAAAACGCGTTTTCGGCCGAAAACGTGTACGTTTGCACTTCCCCGCCACAGGGAAGCTGCTAGCCGGGAATTCTCTACCTGGTTTTACCCGCCGCCCGGAACGCTACGCAGGGCAAAAGCGATTCTCGTCCTCCGTGCTTGCTTTTTCTCAGAAAGAGCCGTGGTGTGCGTTTTCGCCGGAAAACGCATTTCCGGCCGAAAACGTGTACGTTTGCACTTCCCCGCCACAGGGAAGCAGCTAGCCCGGAATTCTCTGCCTGGTTCTACCCGCTGCCCGGAACGCTACGCAGGGCAAAAGCGATTTTCGTCCTCCGTGCTTGCTTTTTCTCAGAAAGAGCCGTGGTGTGCGTTTTCGCGGGAAAACGCGTTTTCGGCCGAAAACGTGTACGTTTGCACTTCCCGGCCACAGGGAAGGTGCTAGCCGGGAATTCTCTGCCTGGTTCTACCCGCTGCCCCGAACGCTACGCAGGGCAAAAGCGATTCTCGTCCTCTGTGCTTGCTTTTTCTCAGAAAGAGCCGTGGTGTGCGTTTTCGCCGG
The DNA here is from genome assembly GCF_965140245.1 of Athene noctua. Taxonomy (NCBI): domain Eukaryota; kingdom Metazoa; phylum Chordata; class Aves; order Strigiformes; family Strigidae; genus Athene; species Athene noctua. Next base: position 449,520 of record NW_027437582.1, read on the forward strand.
AAAACGCATTTTCGGCCGAAAACGTGTACGTTTGCACTTCCCCGCCACAGGGAAGCTGCTAGCCGGGAATTCTCTGCCTGGTTCTACCCGCTGCCCGGAACGCTACGCAGGGCAAAAGCGATTCTCGTCCTCCGTGCTTGCTTTTTCTCAGAAAGAGCCGTGGTGTGCGTTTTCGCCGCAAAACGCGTTTCCGGCCGAAAACGTGTACGTTTGCACTTCCCCGCCACAGGGAAGCTGCTAGCCGGGAATTCTCTGCCTGGTTCTACCCGCTGCCCGGAACGCTACGCAGGGCAAAAGCGATTCTCGTCCTCCGTGCTTGCTTTTTCTCAGAAAGAGCCGTGGTGTGCGTTTTCGCCGCAAAACGCTTTTCCGGCCGAAAACGTGTACGTTTGCACTTCCCCGCCACAGGGAAGCTGCTAGCCGGGAATTCTCTGCCTGGTTCTACCCGCTGCCCGGAACGCTACGCAGGGCAAAAGCGATTCTCGTCCTCCGTGCTTGCTTTTTCTCAGAAAGAGCCGTGGTGTGCGTTTTCGCCGGAAAACGCGTTTTCGGCCGAAAACGTGTACGTTTGCACTTCCCCGCCACAGGGAAGCAGCTAGCCGGGAATTCTCTGCCTGGTTCTACCCGCTGCCCGGAACGCTACGCAGGGCAAAAGCGATTCTCGTCCTCCGTGCTTGCTTTTTCTCAGAAAGAGCCGTGGTGTGCGTTTTCGCGGGAAAACGCGTTTTCGGCCGAAAACGTGTACGTTTGCACTTCCCCGCCACAGGGAAGCTGCTAGCCGGCAATTCGCTGCCTATTTCTACCCGCTGCTCGGAACGCTACGCAGGGCAAAAGCGATTCTCGTCCTCCGTGCTTGCTTTTTCTCAGAAAGAGCCGTGGTGTGCGTTTTCGCCGCAAAACGCGTTTCCGACCGAAAACGTGTACGTTTGCACTTCCCCGCCACAGGGAAGCTGCTAGCCGGGAATTCTCTGCCTGGTTCTACCCGCTGCCCGGAACGCTACGCAGGGCAAAAGCGATTCTCGTCCTCCGTGCTTGCTTTTTCTCAGAAAGAGCCGTGGTGTGCGTTTTCGCCGGAAAACGCGTTTTCGGCCGAAAACGTGTACGTTTGCACATCCCGGTTACAGGGAAGCTGCTAGCCGGGAATTCTCTGCCTGGTTCTACCCGCTGCCCGGAACGCTACGCAGGGCAAAAGCGATTCTCGTCCTCCGTGCTTGCTTTTTCTCAGAAAGAGCCGTGGTGTGTGTTTTCGCCGGAAAACGCGTTTTCGGTCGAAAACGTGTACGTTTGCACTTCCCCGCCACAGCGAAGCTGCTAGCCGGGAATTCTCTGCCTGGTTCTACCCGCCGCCCGGAACGCTACGCAGGGCAAAAGCGATTCTCGTCCTCCGTGCTTGCTTTTTCTCAGAAAGAGCCGTGGTGTGCGTTTTCGCGGGAAAATGTGTTTCCGGCCGAAAACGTGTACGTTTGCACTTCCCCGCCACAGGGAAGCTGCTAGCCGGGAATTCTCTGCCTGGTTCTACCCGCTGCCCGGAACGCTACGCAGGGCAAAAGCGATTCTCGTCCTCCGTGCTTGCTTTTTCTCAGAAAGAGCCGTGGTGTGCGTTTTCGCCGCAAAACGCGTTTCCGGCCGAAAACGTGTACGTTTGCACTTCCCCGCCACAGGGAAGCTGCTAGCCGGGAATTCTCTGCCTGGTTCTACCCGCTGCCCGGAACGCTACGCAGGGCAAAAGCGATTCTCGTCCTCCGTGCTTGCTTTTTCTCAGAAAGAGCCGTGGTGTGCGTTTTCGCCGGAAAACGCGTTTTCGGCCGAAAACGTGTACGTTTGCACTTCCCCGCCACAGGGAAGATGCTAGCCGGGAATTCTCTGCCTGGTTCTACCCGCTGCCCGGAACGCTACGCAGGGCAAAAGCGATTCTCGTCCTCCGTGCTTGCTTTTTCTCAGAAAGAGCCGTGGTGTGCGTTTTCGCCGGACAACGCGTTTTCGGCCGAAAACGTGTACGTTTGCAGTTCCCCGCCACAGGGAAGATGCTAGCCGGGAATTCTCTGCCTGGTTCTACCCGCTGCCCGGAACGCTACGCAGGGCAAAAGCGATTCTCGTCCTCCGTGCTTGCTTTTTCTCAGAAAGAGCCGTGGTGTGCGTTTTCGCCGGAAAACGCATTTTCGGCCGAAAACGTGTACGTTTGCACTTCCCCGCCACAGCGAAGCTGCTAGCAGGGAATTCTCTGCCTGGTTCTACCCGCTGCCCGGAACGCTACGCAGGGCAAAAGCGATTCTCGTCCTCCGTGCTTGCTTTTTCTCAGAAAGAGCCGTGGTGTGCGTTTTCGCCGGAAAACGCGTTTTCGGCCGAAAACGTGTACGTTTGCACTTCCCGGCCACAGCGAAGCTGCTAGCAGGGAATTCTCTGCCTATTTCTACCCTCTGCCCGGAACGCTACGCAGGGCAAAAGCGATTCTCGTCCTCCGAGCTTGCTTTTTCTCAGAAAGAGCCGTGGTGTGTGTTTTCGCCGGAAAACGTGTTTTCGGCCGAAAACGTGTACGTTTGCACTTCCCCGCCACAGGGAAGCAGCTAGCCGGGAATTCTCTGCCTGGTTCTACCCGCTGCCCGGAACGCTATGCAGGGCAAAAGCGATTCTCGTCCTCCGTGCTTGCTTTTTCTCAGAAAGAGCCGTGGTGTGCGTTTTCGCCGGAAAACGCGTTTTCGGCCGAAAACGTGTACGTTTGCACTTCCCGGCCACAGGGAAGCTGGTAGCCGGGAATTCGCTGCCTGGTTCTACCCGCTGCCCGGAACGCTACGCAGGGCAAAAGCGATTCTCGTCCTCCGTGCTTGCTTTTTCTCAGAAAGAGCCGTGGTGTGCGTTTTCGCCGTAAAACGCGTTTTCGGCCGAAAACGTATACGTTTGCACTTCCCGGCCACAGGGAAGGTGCTAGCCGGGAATTCGCTGCCTATTTCTACCCGCTGCTCGGAACGCTACGCAGGGCAAAAGCGATTCTCGTCCTCCGTGCTTGCTTTTTCTCAGAAAGAGCCGTGGTGTGCGTTTTCGCCGCAAAACGCTTTTCCGGCCGAAAACGTGTACGTTTGCACTTCCCCGCCACAGGGAAGCTGCTAGCCGGGAATTCTCTGCCTGGTTCTACCCGCTGCCCGGAACGCTACGCAGGGCAAAAGCGATTCTCGTCCTCCGTGCTTGCTTTTTCTCAGAAAGAGCCGTGGTGTGCGTTTTCGCCGGAAAACGCGTTTTCGGCCGAAAACGTGTACGTTTGCACTTCCCCGCCACAGGGAAGCAGCTAGCCGGGAATTCTCTGCCTGGTTCTACCCGCTGCCCGGAACGCTACGCAGGGCAAAAGCGATTCTCGTCCTCCGTGCTTGCTTTTTCTCAGAAAGAGCCGTGGTGTGCGTTTTCGCGGGAAAACGCGTTTTCGGCCGAAAACGTGTACGTTTGCACTTCCCCGCCACAGGGAAGCTGCTAGCCGGCAATTCGCTGCCTATTTCTACCCGCTGCTCGGAACGCTACGCAGGGCAAAAGCGATTCTCGTCCTCCGTGCTTGCTTTTTCTCAGAAAGAGCCGTGGTGTGCGTTTTCGCCGCAAAACGCGTTTCCGACCGAAAACGTGTACGTTTGCACTTCCCCGCCACAGGGAAGCTGCTAGCCGGGAATTCTCTGCCTGGTTCTACCCGCTGCCCGGAACGCTACGCAGGGCAAAAGCGATTCTCGTCCTCCGTGCTTGCTTTTTCTCAGAAAGAGCCGTGGTGTGCGTTTTCGCCGGAAAACGCGTTTTCGGCCGAAAACGTGTACGTTTGCACATCCCGGTTACAGGGAAGCTGCTAGCCGGGAATTCTCTGCCTGGTTCTACCCGCTGCCCGGAACGCTACGCAGGGCAAAAGCGATTCTCGTCCTCCGTGCTTGCTTTTTCTCAGAAAGAGCCGTGGTGTGTGTTTTCGCCGGAAAACGCGTTTTCGGTCGAAAACGTGTACGTTTGCACTTCCCCGCCACAGCGAAGCTGCTAGCCGGGAATTCTCTGCCTGGTTCTACCCGCCGCCCGGAACGCTACGCAGGGCAAAAGCGATTCTCGTCCTCCGTGCTTGCTTTTTCTCAGAAAGAGCCGTGGTGTGCGTTTTCGCGGGAAAATGTGTTTCCGGCCGAAAACGTGTACGTTTGCACTTCCCCGCCACAGGGAAGCTGCTAGCCGGGAATTCTCTGCCTGGTTCTACCCGCTGCCCGGAACGCTACGCAGGGCAAAAGCGATTCTCGTCCTCCGTGCTTGCTTTTTCTCAGAAAGAGCCGTGGTGTGCGTTTTCGCCGCAAAACGCGTTTCCGGCCGAAAACGTGTACGTTTGCACTTCCCCGCCACAGGGAAGCTGCTAGCCGGGAATTCTCTGCCTGGTTCTACCCGCTGCCCGGAACGCTACGCAGGGCAAAAGCGATTCTCGTCCTCCGTGCTTGCTTTTTCTCAGAAAGAGCCGTGGTGTGCGTTTTCGCCGGAAAACGCGTTTTCGGCCGAAAACGTGTACGTTTGCACTTCCCCGCCACAGGGAAGATGCTAGCCGGGAATTCTCTGCCTGGTTCTACCCGCTGCCCGGAACGCTACGCAGGGCAAAAGCGATTCTCGTCCTCCGTGCTTGCTTTTTCTCAGAAAGAGCCGTGGTGTGCGTTTTCGCCGGACAACGCGTTTTCGGCCGAAAACGTGTACGTTTGCAGTTCCCCGCCACAGGGAAGATGCTAGCCGGGAATTCTCTGCCTGGTTCTACCCGCTGCCCGGAACGCTACGCAGGGCAAAAGCGATTCTCGTCCTCCGTGCTTGCTTTTTCTCAGAAAGAGCCGTGGTGTGCGTTTTCGCCGGAAAACGCATTTTCGGCCGAAAACGTGTACGTTTGCACTTCCCCGCCACAGCGAAGCTGCTAGCAGGGAATTCTCTGCCTGGTTCTACCCGCTGCCCGGAACGCTACGCAGGGCAAAAGCGATTCTCGTCCTCCGTGCTTGCTTTTTCTCAGAAAGAGCCGTGGTGTGCGTTTTCGCCGGAAAACGCGTTTTCGGCCGAAAACGTGTACGTTTGCACTTCCCGGCCACAGCGAAGCTGCTAGCAGGGAATTCTCTGCCTATTTCTACCCTCTGCCCGGAACGCTACGCAGGGCAAAAGCGATTCTCGTCCTCCGAGCTTGCTTTTTCTCAGAAAGAGCCGTGGTGTGTGTTTTCGCCGGAAAACGTGTTTTCGGCCGAAAACGTGTACGTTTGCACTTCCCCGCCACAGGGAAGCAGCTAGCCGGGAATTCTCTGCCTGGTTCTACCCGCTGCCCGGAACGCTATGCAGGGCAAAAGCGATTCTCGTCCTCCGTGCTTGCTTTTTCTCAGAAAGAGCCGTGGTGTGCGTTTTCGCCGGAAAACGCGTTTTCGGCCGAAAACGTGTACGTTTGCACTTCCCGGCCACAGGGAAGCTGGTAGCCGGGAATTCGCTGCCTGGTTCTACCCGCTGCCCGGAACGCTACGCAGGGCAAAAGCGATTCTCGTCCTCCGTGCTTGCTTTTTCTCAGAAAGAGCCGTGGTGTGCGTTTTCGCCGTAAAACGCGTTTTCGGCCGAAAACGTATACGTTTGCACTTCCCGGCCACAGGGAAGGTGCTAGCCGGGAATTCGCTGCCTATTTCTACCCGCTGCTCGGAACGCTACGCAGGGCAAAAGCGATTCTCGTCCTCCGTGCTTGCTTTTTCTCAGAAAGAGCCGTGGTGTGCGTTTTCGCCGCAAAACGCGTTTCTGGCCAAAAACGTGTACGTTTGCACTTCCCCGCCACAGGGAAGCTGCTAGCCGGGAATTCTCTGCCTGGTTCTACTCGCTGCCCGGAACGCTACGCAGGGCAAAAGCGATTCCCGTCCTCCGTGCTTGCTTTTTCTCAGAAAGAGCCATGGTGTGCTTTTTCGCCGGAAAACACGTTTTCGGCCGAAAACGTGTACGTTTGCACTTCTCCGCCACAGGGAAGATGCTAGCCGAGAATTCTCTGCCTGGTTCTACCCGCTGCCCGGAACGCTACGCTAAGCAAAATCGATTCTCGTCCTCCGTGCTTGCTTTTTCTCAGAAAGAGCCGTGGTGTGCGTTTTCGCCGGAAAACGCGTTTTCGGCCGAAAACGTGTACGTTTGCACTTCCCCGCCACAGCGAAGCTGCTAGCAGGGAATTCTCTGCCTGGTTCTACCCGCTGCCCGGAACGCTACGCAGGGCAAAAGCGATTCTCGTCCTCCGTGCTTGCTTTTTCTCAGAAAGAGCCGTGGTGTGCGTTTTCGCCGGAAAACGCGTTTTCGGCCGAAAACGTGTACGTTTGCACTTCCCCGCCACAGAAAAGCTGCTAGCCGGGAATTCTCTGCCTGGTTCTACCCGCTGCCCGGAACGCTACGCAGGGCAAAAGAGATTCTCGTCCTCCGTGCTTGCTTTTTCTCAGAGAGAGCCGTGGTGTGCGTTTTCGCCGGAAAACGCGTTTCCGGCCGAAAACGTGTACGTTTGCACTTCCCCGCCACAGGGAAGCAGCTAGCCGGGAATTCTCTGCCTGGTTCTACCCGCTGCCCGGAACGCTATGCAGGGCAAAAGCGATTCTCGTCCTCCGTGCTTTCTTTTTCTCAGAAAGAGCCGTGGTGTGCGTTTTCGCCGGAAAACGCGTTTTCGGCCGAAAACGTGTACGTTTGCACTTCCCGGCCACAGGGAAGCTGCTAGCCGGGAATTCGCTGCCTGGTTCTACCCGCTGCCCGGAACGCTACGCAGGGCAAAAGCGATTCTCGTCCTCCGTGCTTGCTTTTTCTCAGAAAGAGCCGTGGTGTGCGTTTTCGCCGTAAAACGCGTTTTCGGCCGAAAACGTGTACGTTTGCACTTCCCGGCCACAGGGAAGCTGCTAGCCGGCAATTCGCTGCCTATTTCTACCCGCTGCTCGGAACGCTACGCAGGGCAAAAGCGATTCTCGTCCTCCGTGCTTGCTTTTTCTCAGAAAGAGCCGTGGTGTGCGTTTTCGCCGGAAAACGCGTTTCCGGCCGAAAACGTGTACGTTTGCACTTCCCCGCCACAGGGAAGCTGCTAGCCGGCAATTCGCTGCCTGGTTCTACCCGCTGCCAGGAACGCTACGCAGGGCAAAAGCGATTCTCGTCCTCCGAGCTTGCTTTTTCTCAGAAAGACCCATGGTGTGCTTTTTCGCCGGAAAACGCGTTTTCGGCCGAAAACGTGTACGTTAGCACTTCCCCGCCACAGGGAAGATGCTAGCCGGGAATTCTCTGCCTGGTTCTACCCGCTGCCCGGAACGCTACGCAGGGCAAAAGCGATTCTCGTCCTCCGTGCTTGCTTTTTCTCAGAAAGAGCCGTGGTGTGCGTTTTCGCCGGAAAACGCGTTTCCGGCCGAAAACGTCTACGTTTGCACTTCCCCGCCACAGGGAAGCTGCTAGCCGGGAATTCTCTGCCTGGTTCTACCCGCTGCCATGAACGCTACGCAGGGCAAAAGCGATTCTCGTCCTCCGTGCTTGCTTTTTCTCAAAAGAGCCGTGGTGTGCGTTTTCGCCGGAAAACGCGTTTTCGGCCGAAAACGTGTACGTTTGCACTTCCCGGCCACAGGGAAGCTGCTAGCCGGGAATTCGCTGCCTGGTTCTACCCGCTGCCCGGAACGCTACGCAGGGCAAAAGCGATTCTCGTCCTCCGTGCTTGCTTTTTCTCAGAAAGAGCCGTGGTGTGCGTTTTCGCCGTAAAACGCGTTTTCGGCCGAAAACGTGTACGTTTGCACTTCCCGGCCACAGGGAAGCTGCTAGCCGGCAATTCGCTGCCTATTTCTACCCGCTGCTCGGAACGCTACGCAGGGCAAAAGCGATTCTCGTCCTCCGTGCTTGCTTTTTCTCAGAAAGAGCCGTGGTGTGCGTTTTCGCCGCAAAACGCGTTTCCGGCCGAAAACGTGTACGTTTGCACTTCCCCGCCACAGGGAAGCTGCTAGCCGGGAATTCTCTGCCTGGTTCTACCCGCTGCCCGGAACGCTACGCAGGGCAAAAGCGATTCTCGTCCTCCGTGCTTGCTTTTTCTCAGAAAGAGCCGTGGTGTGCGTTTTCGCCGGAAAACGCGTTTCCGGCCGAAAACGTGTACGTTTGCACTTCCCCGCCACAGGGAAGCTGCTAGCCGGGAATTCTCTGCCTGGTTCTACCCGCTGCCCGGAACGCTACGCAGGGCAAAAGCGATTCTCGTCCTCCGTGCTTGCTTTTTCTCAGAAAGAGCCGTGGTGTGCGTTTTCGCCGGAAAACGCGTTTTTGGCCGAAAACGTGTACGTTTGCACTTCCCCGCCACAGGGAAGATGCTAGCCGGGAATTCTCTGCCTGGTTCTACCCGCTGCCCGGAACGCTACGCAGGGCAAAAGCGATTCTCGTCCTCCGTGCTTGCTTTTTCTCAGAAAGAGCCGTGGTGTGCGTTTTCGCCGCAAAACGCGTTTCCGGCCGAAAACGTGTACGTTTGCACTTCCCCGCCACAGCGAAGCTGCTAGCAGGGAATTCTCTGCCTGGTTCTACCCGCTGCCCGGAACGCTACGCAGGGCAAAAGCGATTCTCGTCCTCCGTGCTTGCTTTTTCTCAGAAAGAGCCGTGGTGTGCTTTTTCGCCGGAAAACGCGTTTTCGGCCGAAAACGTGTACGTTTGCACTTCCCCGCCACAGGGAAGCTGCTAGCCGGGAATTCTCTGCCTGGTTCTACCCGCTGCCCGGAACGCTACGCAGGGCAAAAGCGATTCTCGTCCTCCGTGCTTGCTTTTTCTCAGAAAGAGCCGTGGTGTGCGTTTTCGCCGCAAAACGCGTTTCCGGCCGAAAACGTGTACGTTTGCACTTCCCGGCCACAGGGAAGCTGCTAGCCGGGAATTCTCTGCCTGGTTCTACCCGCTGCCCGGAACGCTACGCAGGGCAAAAGCGATTCTCGTCCTCCGTGCTTGCTTTTTCTCAGAAAGAGCCGTGGTGTGCATTTTCGCCTGAAAACGCGTTTTCGGCCGAAAACGTGTACGTTTGCACTTCCCCGCCACAGCGAAGCTGCTAGCCGGGAATTCTCTGCCTGGTTCTACCCGCTGCCCGGAACGCTACGCAGGGCAAAAGCGATTCTCGTCCTCCGTGCTTGCTTTTTCTCAGAAAGAGCCGTGGTGTGCTTTTTCGCCGGAAAACGCATTTTCGGCCGAAAACGTGTACGTTTGCACTTCCCCGCCACAGGGAAGATGCTAGCCGGGAATTCTCTGCCTGGTTCTACCCGCTGCCCGGAACGCTACGCAGGGCAAAAGCGATTCTCGTCCTCCGTGCTTGCTTTTTCTCAGAAAGAGCCGTGGTGTGCGTTTTCGCCGCAAAACGCGTTTCCGGCCGAAAACGTGTACGTTTGCACTTCCCGGCCACAGCGAAGCTGCTAGCAGGGAATTCTCTGCCTGGTTCTACCCGCTGCCCGGAACGCTACGCAGGGCAAAAGCGATTCTCGTCCTCCGTGCTTGCTTTTTCTCAGAAAGAGCCGTGGTGTGCGTTTTCGCCGGAAAACGCGTTTTCGGCCGAAAACGTGTACGTTTGCACTTCCCCGCCACAGAAAAGCTGCTAGCCGGGAATTCTCTGCCTGGTTCTACCCGCTGCCCGGAACGCTACGCAGGGCAAAAGAGATTCTCGTCCTCCGTGCTTGCTTTTTCTCAGAGAGAGCCGTGGTGTGCGTTTTCGCCGGAAAACGCGTTTCCGGCCGAAAACGTGTACGTTTGCACTTCCCCGCCACAGGGAAGCAGCTAGCCGGGAATTCTCTGCCTGGTTCTACCCGCTGCCCGGAACGCTATGCAGGGCAAAAGCGATTCTCGTCCTCCGTGCTTGCTTTTTCTCAGAAAGAGCCGTGGTGTGCGTTTTCGCCGGAAAACGCGTTTTCGGCCGAAAACGTGTACGTTTGCACTTCCCGGCCACAGGGAAGCTGCTAGCCGGGAATTCGCTGCCTGGTTCTACCCGCTGCCCGGAACGCTACGCAGGGCAAAAGCGATTCTCGTCCTCCGTGCTTGCTTTTTCTCAGAAAGAGCCGTGGTGTGCGTTTTCGCCGGAAAACGCGTTTTCGGCCGAAAACGTGTACGTTTGCACTTCCCGGCCACAGGGAAGCTGCTAGCCGGCAATTCGCTGCCTATTTCTACCCGCTGCTCGGAACGCTACGCAGGGCAAAAGCGATTCTCGTCCTCCGTGCTTGCTTTTTCTCAGAAAGAGCCGTGGTGTGCGTTTTCGCCGGAAAACGCGTTTCCGGCCGAAAACGTGTACGTTTGCACTTCCCCGCCACAGGGAAGCTGCTAGCCGGCAATTCGCTGCCTGGTTCTACCCGCTGCCAGGAACGCTACGCAGGGCAAAAGCGATTCTCGTCCTCCGAGCTTGCTTTTTCTCAGAAAGACCCATGGTGTGCTTTTTTGCCGGAAAACGCGTTTTCAGCCGAAAACGTGTACGTTAGCACTTCCCCGCCACAGGGAAGATGCTAGCCGGGAATTCTCTGCCTGGTTCTACCCGCTGCCCGGAACGCTACGCAGGGCAAAAGCGATTCTCGTCCTCCGTGCTTGCTTTTTCTCAGAGAGAGCCGTGGTGTGCGTTTTCGCCGGAAAACGCGTTTCCGGCCGAAAACGTGTACGTTTGCACTTCCCCGCCACAGGGAAGCAGCTAGCCGGGAATTCTCTGCCTGGTTCTACCCGCTGCCCGGAACGCTAGGCAGGGCAAAAGCGATTCTCGTCCTCCGTGCTTGCTTTTTCTCAGAAAGAGCCGTGGTGTGCGTTTTCGCCGGAAAACGCGTTTTCGGCCGAAAACGTGTACGTTTGCACTTCCCGGCCACAGGGAAGCTGCTAGCCGGGAATTCGCTGCCTGGTTCTACCCGCTGCCCGGAACGCTACGCAGGGCAAAAGCGATTCTCGTCCTCCGTGCTTGCTTTTTCTCAGAAAGAGCCGTGGTGTGCGTTTTCGCCGTAAAACGCGTTTTCGGCCGAAAACGTGTACGTTTGCACTTCCCGGCCACAGGGAAGCTGCTAGCCGGCAATTCGCTGCCTATTTCTACCCGCTGCTCGGAACGCTACGCAGGGCAAAAGCGATTCTCGTCCTCCGTGCTTGCTTTTTCTCAGAAAGAGCCGTGGTGTGCGTTTTCGCCGGAAAACGCGTTTCCGGCCGAAAACGTGTACGTTTGCACTTCCCCGCCACAGGGAAGCTGCTAGCCGGCAATTCGCTGCCTGGTTCTACCCGCTGCCAGGAACGCTACGCAGGGCAAAAGCGATTCTCGTCCTCCGAGCTTGCTTTTTCTCAGAAAGACCCATGGTGTGCTTTTTTGCCGGAAAACGCGTTTTCAGCCGAAAACGTGTACGTTAGCACTTCCCCGCCACAGGGAAGATGCTAGCCGGGAATTCTCTGCCTGGTTCTACCCGCTGCCCGGAACGCTACGCAGGGCAAAAGCGATTCTCGTCCTCCGTGCTTGCTTTTTCTCAAAAGAGCCGTGGTGATCGTTTTCGCCGGAAAACGCGTTTTCGGCCGAAAACGTGTACGTTTGCACTTCCCGGCCACAGGGAAGCTGGTAGCCGGGAATTCGCTGCCTGGTTCTACCCGCTGCCCGGAACGCTACGCAGGGCAAAAGCGATTCTCGTCCTCCGTGCTTGCTTTTTCTCAGAAAGAGCCGTGGTGTGCGTTTTCGCCGTAAAACGCGTTTTCGGCCGAAAACGTGTACGTTTGCACTTCCCGGCCACAGGGAAGCTGCTAGCCGGCAATTCGCTGCCTATTTCTACCCGCTGCTCGGAACGCTACGCAGGGCAAAAGCGATTCTCGTCCTCCGTGCTTGCTTTTTCTCAGAAAGAGCCGTGGTGTGCGTTTTCGCCGCAAAACGCGTTTCCGGCCGAAAACGTGTACGTTTGCACTTCCCCGCCACAGGGAAGCTGCTAGCCGGGAATTCTCTGCCTGGTTCTACCCGCTGCCCGGAACGCTACGCAGGGCAAAAGCGATTCTCGTCCTCCGTGCTTGCTTTTTCTCAGAAAGAGCCGTGGTGTGCGTTTTCGCCGCAAAACGCGTTTCCGGCCGGAAACGTGTACGTTTGCACTTCTCCGCCACAGGGAAGATGCTAGCCGGGAATTCTCTGCCTGGTTCTACCCGCTGCCCGGAACGCTACGCAGGGCAAAAGCGATTCTCGTCCTCCGTGCTTGCTTTTTCTCAGAAAGAGCCGTGGTGTGCGTTTTCGCCGGAAAACGCGTTTCCGGCCGAAAACGTGTACGTTTGCACTTCCCCGCCACAGGGAAGCTGCTAGCCGGGAATTCTCTGCCTGGTTCTACCCGCTGCCCGGAACGCTACGCAGGGCAAAAGCGATTCTCGTCCTCCGTGCTTGCTTTTTCTCAGAAAGAGCCGTGGTGTGCGTTTTCGCCGGAAAACGCGTTTTCGGCCGAAAACGTGTACGTTTGCAGTTCCCCGCCACAGGGAAGATGCTAGCCGGGAATTCTCTGCCTGGTTCTACCCGCTGCCCGGAACGCTACGCAGGGCAAAAGCGATTCTCGTCCTCCGTGCTTGCTTTTTCTCAGAAAGAGCCGTGGTGTGCGTTTTCGCCGCAAAACGCGTTTTCGGCCGAAAACGTGTACGTTTGCACTTCCCCGCCACAGCGAAGCTGCTAGCAGGGAATTCTCTGCCTGGTTCTACCCGCTGCCCGGAACGCTACGCAGGGCAAAAGCGATTCTCGTCCTCCGTGCTTGCTTTTTCTCAGAAAGAGCCGTGGTGTGCTTTTTCGCCGGAAAACGCATTTTCGGCCGAAAACGTGTACGTTTGCACTTCCCCGCCACAGGGAAGATGCTAGACGGGAATTCTCTGCCTGGTTCTACCCGCTGCCCGGAACGCTACGCAGGGCAAAAGCGATTCTCGTCCTCCGTGCTTGCTTTTTCTCAGAAAGAGCCGTGGTGTGCGTTTTCGCCGCAAAACGCGTTTTCGGCCGAAAACGTGTACGTTTGCACTTCCCGGCCACAGGGAAGCTGCTAGCCGGGAATTCTCTGCCTGGTTCTACCCGCTGCCCGGAACGCTACGCAGGGCAAAAGCGATTCTCGTCCTCCATGCTTGCTTTTTCTCAGAAAGAGCCGTGGTGTGCGTTTTCGCCGGAAAACGCGTTTTCGGCCGAAAACGTGTAAATTTGCACTTCCCCGCCACAGGGAAGCTGCTAGCCGGGAATTCTCTGCCTGGTTCTACCCGCTGCCCGGAACGCTACGCAGGGCAAAAGCGATTCTCGTCCTCCGTGCTTGCTTTTTCTCAGAAAGAGCCGTGGTGTGCGTTTTCGCCGGAAAACGCGTTTTCGGCCGAAAACGTGTAAATTTGCACTTCCCCGCCACAGGGAAGCTGCTAGCCGGGAATTCTCTGCCTGGTTCTACCCGCTGCCCGGAACGCTACGCAGGGCAAAAGCGATTCTCGTCCTCCGTGCTTGCTTTTTCTCAGAAAGAGCCGTGGTGTGCGTTTTCGCCGGAAAACGTGTTTTCGGCCGAAAACGTGTACGTTTGCACTTCCCGGCCACAGGGAAGCTGCTAGCCGGGAATTCTCTGCCTGGTTCTACCCGCCGCCCGGAACGCTACGCAGGGCAAAAGCGATTCTCGTCCTCCGTGCTTGCTTTTTCTCAGAAAGAGCCATGGTGTGCATTTTCGCCGGAAAACGCGTTTTCGGCCAAAAACGTGTACGTTTGCACTTCCCCGCCACAGGGAAGCTGCTAGACGGGAATTCGCTGCCTATTTCTACCCGCTGCCCGGAACGCTAAGGAGAGCAAAAGCGATTCTCGTCCTCCGTGCTTGCTTTTTCTCAGAAAGAGCCGTGGTGTGCGTTTTCGCCGGAAAACGCGTTTTCGGCCGAAAACGTGTACGTTTGCACTTCCCGGCCACAGGGAAGCTGCTAGCCGGGAATTCTCTGCCTGGTTTTACCCGCTCTCCGGAACGCTACGCAGGGCAAAAGCGATTTTCGTCCTCCGTGCTTGCTTTTTCTCAGAAAGAGCCATGGTGTGCTTTTTCGCCGGAAAACGCGTTTTCGGCCGAAAACGTGTACGTTTGCACTTCCCGGCCAGAGGGAAGCTGCTAGCCGGCAATTCGCTGCCTATTTCTACCCGCTGCTCAGAACGCTACGCAGGGCAAAAGCGATTCTCGTCCTCCGTGCTTGCTTTTTCTCAGAAAGAGCCGTGGTGTGCGTTTTCGCCGGAAAACGCGTTTTCGGCCGAAAACGTGTACGTTTGCACTTCCCCGCCACAGGGAAGCTGCTAGCAGGGAATTCGCTGCCTATTTCTACCCGCTGCCCGGAACGCTACGCAGGGCAAAAGCGATTCTCGTCCTCCGTGCTTGCTTTTTCTCAGAAAGAGCCGTGGTGTGCGTTTTCGCGGGAAAACGCGTTTTCGGCCGAAAACGTGTACGTTTGCACTTCCCCGCCACAGGAAGCTGCTAGCCGGGAATTCTCTGCCTGGTTCTACCCGCTGCCCGGAACGCTACGCAGGGCAAAAGCGATTCTCGTCCTCCGTGCTTGCTTTTTCTCAGAAAGAGCCGTGGTGTGCGTTTTCGCCGCAAAACGCGTTTCCGGCCGAAAACGTGTACGTTTGCACTTCCCGGCCACAGGGAAGCTGCTAGCCGGGAATTCGCTGCCTGGTTCTACCCGTTGCCCGGAACACTACGCAGGGCAAAAGCGATTCTCGTCCTCCGTGCTTGCTTTTTCTCAGAAAGAGCCGTGGTGTGCTTTTTCGCCGGTAAACGAGTTTTCGGCCGAAAACGTGTACGTTTGCACTTCCCGGCCACAGGGAAGCTGCTAGCCGGGAATTCTCTGCCTGGTTCTACCCGCTGCCCGGAACGCTACGCAGGGCAAAAGCGATTCTCGTCCTCCGTGCTTGCTTTTTCTCAGAAAGAGCCGTGGTGTGCGTTTTCGCCGGAAAACGCGTTTTCGGCGAAAACGTGTACCTTTGCACTTCCCGGCCACAGGGAAGCTGCTAGCCGGGAATTTTCTGCCTGGTTCTACCCGCTGCCCGGAACGCTACGCAGGGCAAAAGCGATTCTCGTCCTCCGTGCTTGCTTTTTCTCAGAAAGAGCCGTGGTGGGCGTTTTCACCGGAAAACGTGTTTTCGGCCGAAAACGTGTACGTTTGCACTTCCCGGCGACAGGGAAGCTGCTAGCCGGGAATTCTCTGCCTGGTTCTACCCGCTGCCCGGAACGCTACGCAGGGCAAAAGCGATTCTCGTCCTCCGTGCTTGCTTTTTCTCAGAAAGAGCCGTGGTGTGCGTTTTCGCCGTAAAACGCGTTTTCAGCCGAAAACGTGTACGTTTGCACTTCCCGGCCACAGGGAAGCTGCTAGCCGGGAATTCTCTGCCTGGTTCTACCCGCTGCCCGGAACGCTACGCAGGGCAAAAGCGATTCTCGTCCTCCGTGCTTGCTTTTTCTCAGAAAGAGCCGTGGTGTGCTTTTTCACTGGAAAACGCGTTTTCTGCCGAAAACGTGTACCTTTGCACTTCCCGGCCACAGGGAAGCTGCTAGCAGGGAATTCTCTGCCTGGTTCTACCCGCTGCTCGGAACGCTACGCAGGGCAAAAGCGATTCTCGTCCTCCGTGCTTGCTTTTTCTCAGAAAGATCCGTGGTGTGCGTTTTCGCCGGAAAACGCGTTTTCGGCCGAAAACGTGTACGTTTGCACTTCCCGGCCACAGGGAAGCTGCTAGACGGGAATTCTCTGCCTGGTTCTACCCGCTGCCAGGAACGCTACGCAGGGCAAAAGCGATTCTCGTCCTCCGTGCTTGCTTTTTCTCAGAAAGAGCCGTGGTGTGCGTTTTGGCCGGAAAACGCGTTTTCGGCCGAAAACTTGTACGTTTGCGCTTCCCCGCCACAGCGAAGCTGCTAGCCGGGAATTCTCTGCCTGGTTCTACCCGCTGCCCGGAACGCTACGCAGGGCAAAAGCGATTCTCGTCCTCCGTGCTTGCTTTTTCTCAGAAAGAGCCGTGGTGTGCGTTTTCGCCGCAAAACGCGTTTTCGGCCGAAAACGTGTACGTTTGCACTTCCCGGCCACAGGGAAGCTGGTAGCCGGGAATTTTCTGCCTGGTTCTACCCGCTGCCCGGAACGCTACGCAGGGCAAAAGCGATTCTCGTCCTCCGTGCTTGCTTTATCTCAGAAAGAGCCGTGGTGTGCGTTTTTGCCGCAAAACGCGTTTTCGGCGAAAACGTGTACGTTTGCACTTCCCCGCCACATGGAAGCTGCTAGCCGGGAATTCTCTGCCT
This sequence comes from Athene noctua, assembly GCF_965140245.1. Classification (NCBI taxonomy): domain Eukaryota; kingdom Metazoa; phylum Chordata; class Aves; order Strigiformes; family Strigidae; genus Athene; species Athene noctua. The sequence goes on from NW_027437582.1 coordinate 465,704, forward strand.
GGTTCTACCCGAGGCCCGGAACGCTACGCAGGGCAAAAGCGATTCTCGTCCTCCGTGCTTGCTTTTTCTCAGAAAGAGCCGTGGTGTGCGTTTTCGCCGGAAAACGCGTTTTCGGCCGAAAACGTGTACGTTTGCACTTCCCCGCCACAGGGAAGCTGCTAGCCGGGAATTCGCTGCCTATTTCTACCCGCTGCTCGGAACGCTACGCAGGGCAAAAGCGATTCTCGTCCTCCGTGCTTGCTTTTTCTCAGAAAGAGCCGTGGTGTGCGTTTTCACCGGAAAACATGTTTTCGGCCGAAAACGTGTACGTTTGCACTTCCCCGCCACAGGGAAGCTGCTAGCCGGGAATTCTCTGCCTGGTTCTACCCGCTGCCCGGAACGCTACGCAGGGCAAAAGCGATTCTCGTCCTCCGTGCTTGCTTTTTCTCAGAAAGAGCCATGGTGTGCGTTTTCGCCGGAAAACGCGTTTTCGGCCGGAAACGTGTACGTTTGCACTTCCCGGCCACAGGGAAGCTGCTAGCCGGCAATTCGCTGCCTATTTCTACCCGCTGCTCGGAACGCTACGCAGGGCAAAAGCGATTCTCGTCCTCCGTGCTTGCTTTTTCTCAGAAAGAGCCGTGGTGTGCGTTTTCGCCGGAAAACGCGTTTTCGGCCGAAAACGTGTAGCTTTTCACTTCCCGGCCACAGGGAAGCTGCTAGCCGGGAATTCTCTGCCTGGTTCTACCCGCTGCCCGGAACGCTACGCAGGGCAAAAGCGATTCTCGTCCTCCGTGCTTGCTTTTTCTCAGAAAGAGCCATGGTGTGCTTTTTCGCCGGAAAACGCGTTTTCGGCCGAAAACGTGTACGTTTCCACTTCCCCGCCACGGGGAAGATGCTAGCCGGGAATTCTCTGCCTGGTTCTACCCGCTGCCCGGAACGCTACGCAGGGCAAAAGCGATTCTCGTCCTCCGTGCTTGCTTTTTCTCAGAAAGAGCCGTGGTGTGCGTTTTCGCCGGAAAACGCGTTTTCGGCCGAAAACGTGTACGTTTGCACTTCCCGGCCACAGGGAAGCTGCTAGCCGGGAATTCTCTGCCTGGTTCTACCCGCTGCCCGGAACGCTACGCAGGGCTAAAGCGATTCTCGTCCTCCGTGCTTGCTTTTTCTCAGAGAGAGCCATGGTGTGCTTTTTCTCCGGAAAACGCGTTTTCGGCCGGAAACGTGTACGTTTGCACTTCCCGGCCACAGGGAAGCTGCTAGCCGGCAATTCGCTGCCTATTTCTACCCGCTGCCCGGAACGCTACGCAGGGCAAAAGCGATTCTCGTCCTCCGTGCTTGCTTTTTCTCAGAAAGAGCCGTGGTGTGCGTTTTCGTCGTAAAACGCGTTTTCGGCCGAAAACGTGTACGTTTGCACTTCCCGGCCACAGGGAAGCTGCTAGCCGGGAATTCTCTGCCTGGTTCTACCCGCTGCCCGGAACGCTACGCAGGGCAAAAGCGATTCTCGTCCTCCGTGCTTGCTTTTTCTCAGAAAGAGCCGTGGTGTGCGTTTTCGCCGGAAAACGCGTTTTCGGCCGAAAACGTGTACGTTTGCACTTCCCCGCCACAGCGAAGCTGCTAGCAGGGAATTCTCTGCCTGGTTCTACCCGCTGCCAGGAACGCTACGCAGGGGAAAAGCGATTCTCGTCCTCCGTGATTGCTTTTTCTCAGAAAGAGCCGTGGTGTGCGTTTTCGCCGGAAAACGCGTTTTCGGCCGAAAACGTGTACGTTTGCACTTCCCCGCCACAGAAAAGCTGCTAGCCGTGAATTCCCTGCCTGGTTCTACCCGCTGCCCGGAACGCTACGCAGGGCAAAAGCGATTCTCGTCCTCCGTGCTTGCTTTTTCTCAGAGAGAGCCATGGTGTGCGTTTTCGCCGCAAAACGCGTTTCCGACCGAAAACGTGTACGTTTGCACTTCCCCGCCACAGGGAAGCTGCTAGCCGGGAATTCTCTGCCTGGTTCTACCCGCTGCCCGGAACGCTACGCAGGGCAAAAGCGATTCTCGTCCTCCGTGCTTGCTTTTTCTCAGAAAGAGCCGTGGTGTGCGTTTTCGCCGGAAAACGCGTTTTCGGCCGAAAACGTGTACGTTTGCACATCCCGGTTACAGGGAAGCTGCTAGCCGGGAATTCTCTGCCTGGTTCTACCCGCTGCCCGGAACGCTACGCAGGGCAAAAGCGATTCTCGTCCTCCGTGCTTGCTTTTTCTCAGAAAGAGCCGTGGTGTGTGTTTTCGCCGGAAAACGCGTTTTCGGTCGAAAACGTGTACGTTTGCACTTCCCCGCCACAGCGAAGCTGCTAGCCGGGAATTCTCTGCCTGGTTCTACCCGCCGCCCGGAACGCTACGCAGGGCAAAAGCGATTCTCGTCCTCCGTGCTTGCTTTTTCTCAGAAAGAGCCGTGGTGTGCGTTTTCGCGGGAAAACGTGTTTCCGGCCGAAAACGTGTACGTTTGCACTTCCCCGCCACAGGGAAGCTGCTAGCCGGGAATTCTCTCCCTGGTTCTACCCGCTGCCCGGAACGCTACGCAGGGCAAAAGCGATTCTCGTCCTCCGTGCTTGCTTTTTCTCAGAAAGAGCCGTGGTGTGCTTTTTCGCCGTAAAACGCGTTTTCAGCCGAAAACGTGTACGTTTGCACTTCTCCGCCACAGGGAAGATGCTAGCCGGGAATTCTCTGCCTGGTTCTACCCGCTGCCCGGAACGCTACGCAGGGCAAAAGCGATTCTCGTCCTCCGTGCTTGCTTTTTCTCAGAAAGAGCCGTGGTGTGCGTTTTCGCCGCAAAACGCGTTTCCGGCCGAAAACGTGTACGTTTGCACTTCCCCGCCACAGGGAAGCTGCTAGCCGGGAATTCTCTGCCTGGTTCTACCCGCTGCCCGGAACGCTACGCAGGGCAAAAGCGATTCTCGTCCTCCGTGCTTGCTTTTTCTCAGAAAGAGCCGTGGTGTGCGTTTTCGCCGCAAAACGCGTTTTCGGCCGAAAACGTGTACGTTTGCACTTCCCCGCCACAGGGAAGATGCTAGCCGGGAATTCTCTGCCTGGTTCTACCCGCTGCCCGGAACGCTACGCAGGGCAAAAGCGATTCTCGTCCTCCGTGCTTGCTTTTTCTCAGAAAGAGCCGTGGTGTGCGTTTTCGCCGGAAAACGCGTTTTCGGCCGAAAACGTGTACGTTTGCAGTTCCCCGCCACAGGGAAGATGCTAGCCGGGAATTCTCTGCCTGGTTCTACCCGCTGCCCGGAACGCTACGCAGGGCAAAAGCGATTCTCGTCCTCCGTGCTTGCTTTTTCTCAGAAAGAGCCGTGGTGTGCGTTTTCGCCGGAAAACGCATTTTCGGCCGAAAACGTGTACGTTTGCACTTCCCCGCCACAGCGAAGCTGCTAGCAGGGAATTCTCTGCCTGGTTCTACCCGCTGCCCGGAACGCTACGCAGGGCAAAAGCGATTCTCGTCCTCCGTGCTTGCTTTTTCTCAGAAAGAGCCGTGGTGTGCGTTTTCGACGGAAAACGCGTTTTCGGCCGAAAACGTGTACGTTTGCACTTCCCGGCCACAGCGAAGCTGCTAGCAGGGAATTCTCTGCCTATTTCTACCCTCTGCCCGGAACGCTACGCAGGGCAAAAGCGATTCTCGTCCTCCGAGCTTGCTTTTTCTCAGAAAGAGCCGTGGTGTGTGTTTTCGCCGGAAAACGTGTTTTCGGCCGAAAACGTGTACGTTTGCACTTCCCCGCCACAGGGAAGCAGCTAGCCGGGAATTCTCTGCCTGGTTCTACCCGCTGCCCGGAACGCTATGCAGGGCAAAAGCGATTCTCGTCCTCCGTGCTTGCTTTTTCTCAGAAAGAGCCGTGGTGTGCGTTTTCGCCGGAAAACGCGTTTTCGGCCGAAAACGTGTACGTTTGCACTTCCCGGCCACAGGGAAGCTGGTAGCCGGGAATTCGCTGCCTGGTTCTACCCGCTGCCCGGAACGCTACGCAGGGCAAAAGCGATTCTCGTCCTCCGTGCTTGCTTTTTCTCAGAAAGAGCCGTGGTGTGCGTTTTCGCCGTAAAACGCGTTTTCGGCCGAAAACGTGTACGTTTGCACTTCCCGGCCACAGGGAAGCTGCTAGCCGGCAATTCGCTGCCTATTTCTACCCGCTGCTCGGAACGCTACGCAGGGCAAAAGCGATTCTCGTCCTCCGTGCTTGCTTTTTCTCAGAAAGAGCCGTGGTGTGCGTTTTCGCCGCAAAACGCGTTTCTGGCCAAAAACGTGTACGTTTGCACTTCCCCGCCACAGGGAAGCTGCTAGCCGGGAATTCTCTGCCTGGTTCTACTCGCTGCCCGGAACGCTACGCAGGGCAAAAGCGATTCCCGTCCTCCGTGCTTGCTTTTTCTCAGAAAGAGCCATGGTGTGCTTTTTCGCCGGAAAACACGTTTTCGGCCGAAAACGTGTACGTTTGCACTTCCCCGCCACAGGGAAGATGTTAGCCGAGAATTCTCTGCCTGGTTCTACCCGCTGCCCGGAACGCTACGCTAGGCAAATGCGATTCTCGTCCTCCGTGCTTGCTTTTTCTCAGAAAGAGCCGTGGTGTGCGTTTTCGCCGGAAAACGCGTTTTCGGCCGAAAACGTGTACGTTTGCACTTCCCCGCCACAGCGAAGCTGCTAGCAGGGAATTCTCTGCCTGGTTCTACCCGCTGCCCGGAACGCTACGCAGGGCAAAAGCGATTCTCGTCCTCCGTGCTTGCTTTTTCTCAGAAAGAGCCGTGGTGTGCGTTTTCGCCGGAAAACGCGTTTCCGGCCGAAAACGTCTACGTTTGCACTTCCCCGCCACAGGGAAGCTGCTAGCCGGGAATTCTCTGCCTGGTTCTACCCGCTGCCAGGAACGCTACGCAGGGCAAAAGCGATTCTCGTCCTCCGTGCTTGCTTTTTCTCAAAAGAGCCGTGGTGTGCGTTTTCGCCGGAAAACGCGTTTTCGGCCGAAAACGTGTACGTTTGCACTTCCCGGCCACAGGGAAGCTGCTAGCCGGGAATTCTCTGCCTGGTTCTACTCGCTGCCCGGAACGCTACGCAGGGCAAAAGCGATTCCCGTCCTCCGTGCTTGCTTTTTCTCAGAAAGAGCCATGGTGTGCTTTTTCGCCGGAAAACATGTTTTCGGCCGAAAACGTGTACGTTTGCACTTCCCCGCCACAGGGAAGATGTTAGCCGAGAATTCTCTGCCTGGTTCTACCCGCTGCCCGGAACGCTACGCTAGGCAAAAGCGATTCTCGTCCTCCGTGCTTGCTTTTTCTCAGAAAGAGCCGTGGTGTGCGTTTTCGCCGGAAAACGCGTTTTCGGCCGAAAACGTGTACGTTTGCACTTCCCCGCCACAGCGAAGCTGCTAGCAGGGAATTCTCTGCCTGGTTCTACCCGCTTCCCGGAACGCTACGCAGGGCAAAAGCGATTCTCGTCCTCCGTGCTTGCTTTTTCTCAGAAAGAGCCGTGGTGTGCGTTTTCGCCGGAAAACGCGTTTTCGGCCGAAAACGTGTACGTTTGCACTTCTCCGCCACAGAAAAGCTGCTAGCCGGGAATTCTCTGCCTGGTTCTACCCGCTGCCCGGAACGCTACGCAGGGCAAAAGAGATTCTCGTCCTCCGTGCTTGCTTTTTCTCAGAGAGAGCCGTGGTGTGCGTTTTCGCCGGAAAACGCGTTTTCGGCCGAAAACGTCTACGTTTGCACTTCCCCGCCACAGGGAAGCTGCTAGCCGGGAATTCTCTGCCTGGTTCTACCCGCTGCCAGGAACGCTACGCAGGGCAAAAGCGATTCTCGTCCTCCGTGCTTGCTTTTTCTCAAAAGAGCCGTGGTGTGCGTTTTCGCCGGAAAACGCGTTTTCGGCCGAAAACGTGTACGTTTGCACTTCCCGGCCACAGGGAAGCTGCTAGCCGGGAATTCTCTGCCTGGTTCTACCCGCTGCCCGGAACGCTACGCAGGGCAAAAGCGATTCTCGTCCTCCGTGCTTGCTTTTTCTCAGAAAGAGCCGTGGTGTGCGTTTTCGCCTTAAAACGCGTTTTCGGCCGAAAACGTGTACGTTTGCACTTCTCCGCCACAGGGAAGATGCTAGCCGGGAATTCTCTGCCTGGTTCTACCCGCTGCCCGGAACGCTACGCAGGGCAAAAGCGATTCTCGTCCTCCGTGCTTGCTTTTTCTCAGAAAGAGCCGTGCTGTGCGTTTTCGCCGGAAAACGCGTTTCCGGCCGAAAACGTGTACGTTTGCACTTCCCCGCCACAGGGAAGCTGCTAGCCGGGAATTCTCTGCCTGGTTCTACCCGCTGCCCGGAACGCTACGCAGGGCAAAAGCGATTCTCGTCCTCCGTGCTTGCTTTTTCTCAGAAAGAGCCGTGGTGTGCGTTTTCGCCGGAAAACGCGTTTTCGGCCGAAAACGTGTACGTTTGCACTTCCCCGCCACAGGGAAGATGCTAGCCGGGAATTCTCTGCCTGGTTCTACCCGCTGCCCGGAACGCTACGCAGGGCAAAAGCGATTCTCGTCCTCCGTGCTTGCTTTTTCTCAGAAAGAGCCGTGGTGTGCGATTTCGCCGGAAAACGCATTTTCGGCCGAAAACGTGTACGTTTGCACTTCCCCGCCACAGGGAAGCTGCTAGCCGGGAATTCTCTGCCTGGTTCTACCCGCTGCCCGGAACGCTACGCAGGGCAAAAGCGATTCTCGTCCTCCGTGCTTGCTTTTCCTCAGAAAGAGCCGTGGTGTGCGTTTTCGCCGGAAAACGCGTTTCCGGCCGAAAACGTGTACGTTTGCACTTCCCCGCCACAGCGAAGCTGCTAGCCGGGAATTCTCTGCCTGGTTCTACCCGCTGCCCGGAACGCTACGCAGGGCAAAAGCGATTCTCGTCCTCCGTGCTTGCTTTTTCTCAGAAAGAGCCGTGGTGTGCGTTTTCGCCGGAAAACGCGTTTTCGGCCGAAAACGTGTACGTTTGCACTTCCCCGCCACAGGGAAGATGCTAGCCGGGAATTCTCTGCCTGGTTCTACCCGCTGCCCGGAACGCTACGCAGGGCAAAAGCGATTCTCGTCCTCCGTGCTTGCTTTTTCTCAGAAAGAGCCGTGGTGTGCGTTTTCGCCGGAAAACGCGTTTTCGGCCGAAAACGTGTACGTTTGCACTTCCCCGCCACAGCGAAGCTGCTAGCAGGGAATTCTCTGCCTGGTTCTACCCGCTGCCCGGAACGCTACGCAGGGCAAAAGCGATTCTCGTCCTCCGTGCTTGCTTTTTCTCAGAAAGAGCCGTGGTGTGCTTTTTCGCCGGAAAACGCATTTTCGGCCGAAAACGTGTACGTTTGCACTTCCCCGCCACAGGGAAGCTGCTAGCCGGGAATTCGCTGCCTGGTTCTACCCGCTGCCCGGAACGCTACGCAGGGCAAAAGCGATTCTCGTCCTCCGTGCTTGCTTTTTCTCAGAAAGAGCCGTGGTGTGCGTTTTCGCCGCAAAACGCGTTTCCGGCCGAAAACGTGTACGTTTGCACTTCCCGGCCACAGGGAAGCTGCTAGCCGGGAATTCTCTGCCTGGTTCTACCCGCTGCCCGGAACGCTACGCAGGGCAAAAGCGATTCTCGTCCTCCGTGCTTGCTTTTTCTCAGAAAGAGCCGTGGTGTGCGTTTTCGCCGCAAAACGCGTTTTCGGCCGAAAACGTGTACGTTTGCACTTCCCCGCCACAGGGAAGCTGCTAGCAGGGAATTCTCTGCCTGGTTCTACCCGCTGCCCGGAACGCTACGCAGGGCAAAAGCGATTCTCGTCCTCCGTGCTTGCTTTTTCTCAGAAAGAGCCGTGGTGTGCGTTTTCGCCGGAAAACGCGTTTTCGGCCGAAAACGTGTACGTTTGCAGTTCCCCGCCACAGGGAAGATGCTAGCCGGGAATTCTCTGCCTGGTTCTACCCGCTGCCCGGAACGCTACGCAGGGCAAAAGCGATCTCGTCCTCCGTGCTTGCTTTTTCTCAGAAAGAGCCGTGGTGTGCGTTTTCGCCGCAAAACGCGTTTTCGGCCGAAAACGTGTACGTTTGCACTTCCCCGCCACAGCGAAGCTGCTAGCAGGGAATTCTCTGCCTGGTTCTACCCGCTGCCCGGAACGCTACGCAGGGCAAAAGCGATTCTCGTCCTCCGTGCTTGCTTTTTCTCAGAAAGAGCCGTGGTGTGCTTTTTCGCCGGAAAACGCATTTTCGGCCGAAAACGTGTACGTTTGCACTTCCCCGCCACAGGGAAGATGCTAGACGGGAATTCTCTGCCTGGTTCTACCCGCTGCCCGGAACGCTACGCAGGGCAAAAGCGATTCTCGTCCTCCGTGCTTGCTTTTTCTCAGAAAGAGCCGTGGTGTGCGTTTTCGCCGCAAAACACGTTTCCGGCCGAAAACGTGTACGTTTGCACTTCCCGGCCACAGGGAAGCTGCTAGCCGGGAATTCTCTGCCTGGTTCTACCCGCTGCCCGGAACGCTACGCAGGGCAAAAGCGATTCTCGTCCTCCGTGCTTGCTTTTTCTCAGAAAGAGCCGTGGTGTGCGTTTTCGCCGGAAAACGCGTTTTCGGCCGAAAACGTGTAAATTTGCACTTCCCCGCCACAGGGAAGCTGCTAGCCGGGAATTCTCTGCCTGGTTCTACCCGCTGCCCGGAACGCTACGCAGGGCAAAAGCGATTCTCGTCCTCCGTGCTTGCTTTTTCTCAGAAAGAGCCGTGGTGTGCGTTTTCGCCGGAAAACGCGTTTTCGGCCGAAAACGTGTACGTTTGCACTTCCCCGCCACAGGGAAGCTGCTAGCAGGGAATTCGCTGCCTATTTCTACCCGCTGCCCGGAACGCTACGCAGGGCAAAAGCGATTCTCGTCCTCCGTGCTTGCTTTTTCTCAGAAAGAGCCGTGGTGTGCGTTTTCGCGGGAAAACGCGTTTTCGGCCGAAAACGTGTACGTTTGCACTTCCCGGCCACAGGGAAGCTGCTAGCCGGGAATTCTCTGCCTGGTTCTACCCGTTGCCCGGAACACTACGCAGGGCAAAAGCGATTCTCGTCCTCCGTGCTTGCTTTTTCTCAGAAAGAGCCGTGGTGTGTGTTTTCGCCTGAAAACGAGTTTTCGGCCGAAAACGTGTACGTTTGCACTTCCCGGCCACAGGGAAGCTGCTAGCCGGGAATTCTCTGCCTGGTTCTATCCGCTGCCCGGAACGCTACGCAGGGCAAAAGCGATTCTCGTCCTCCGTGCTTGCTTTTTCTCAGAAAGAGCCGTGGTGTGCTTTTTCGCCGGAAAAAAGAGTTTTCGGCCGAAAACGTGTACGTTTGCACTTCCCGGCCACAGGGAAGCTGCTAGCCGGGAATTCTCTGCCTGGTTCTACCCGCTGCCCGGAACGCTACGCAGGGCAAAAGCGATTCTCGTCCTCCGTGCTTGCTTTTTCTCAGAAAGAGCCGTGGTGTGCGTTTTCGCCGGAAAATGCGTTTTCGGCGAAAACGTGTACGTTTGCACTTCCCGGCCACAGGGAAGCTGCTAGCCGGGAATTTTCTGCCTGGTTCTACCCGCTGCCCGGAACGCTACGCAGGGCAAAAGCGATTCTCGTCCTCCGTGCTTGCTTTTTCTCAGAAAGAGCCGTGGTGGGCGTTTTCACCGGAAAACGTGTTTTCGGCCGAAAACGTGTACGTTTGCACTTCCCGGCGACAGGGAAGCTGCTAGCCGGGAATTCTCTGCCTGGTTCTACCCGCTGCCCGGAACGCTACGCAGGGCAAAAGCGATTCTCGTCCTCCGTGCTTGCTTTTTCTCAGAAAGAGCCGTGGTGTGCGTTTTCGCCGTAAAACGCGTTTTCAGCCGAAAACGTGTACGTTTGCACTTCCCGGCCACAGGGAAGCTGCTAGCCGGGAATTCTCTGCCTGGTTCTACCCGCTGCCCGGAACGCTACGCAGGGCAAAAGCGATTCTCGTCCTCCGTGCTTGCTTTATCTCAGAAAGAGCCGTGGTGTGCTTTTTCACTGGAAAACGCATTTTCTGCCGAAAACGTGTACCTTTGCACTTCCCGGCCACAGGGAAGCTGCTAGCAGGGAATTCTCTGCCTGGTTCTACCCGCTGCTCGGAACGCTACGCAGGGCAAAAGCGATTCTCGTCCTCCGTGCTTGCTTTTTCTCAGAAAGATCCGTGGTGTGCGTTTTCGCCGCAAAACGCGTTTTCGGCCGAAAACGTGTACGTTTGCACTTCCCGGCCACAGGGAAGCTGCTAGACGGGAATTCTCTGCCTGGTTCTACCCGCTGCCAGGAACGCTACGCAGGGCAAAAGCGATTCTCGTCCTCCGTGCTTGCTTTTTCTCAGAAAGAGCCGTGGTGTGCGTTTTCGCCGGAAAACGCGTTTTCGGCCGAAAACTTGTACGTTTGCGCTTCCCCGCCACAGCGAAGCTGCTAGCCGGGAATTCTCTGCCTGGTTCTACCCGCTGCCCGGAACGCTACGCAGGGCAAAAGCGATTCTCGTCCTCCGTGCTTGCTTTTTCTCAGAAAGAGCCATGGTGTGCTTTTTCGCCGGAAAACGCGTTTTCGGCCGAAAACGTGTACGTTTCCACTTCCCCGCCACGGGGAAGATGCTAGCCGGGAATTCTCTGCCTGGTTCTACCCGCTGCCCGGAACGCTACGCAGGGCAAAAGCGATTCTCGTCCTCCGTGCTTGCTTTTTCTCAGAAAGAGCCGTGGTGTGCGTTTTCGCCGGAAAACGCGTTTTCGGCCGGAAACGTGTACGTTTGCACTTCCCCGCCACTAAAAAGCTGCTAGCCGGGAATTCTCTGCCTGGTTCTACCCGCTGCCCGGAACGCTACGCAGGGCAAAAGAGATTCTCGTCCTCCGTGCTTGCTTTTTCTCAGAGAGAGCCATGGTGTGCTTTTTCTCCGGAAAACGCGTTTTCGGCCGGAAACGTGTACGTTTGCAGTTCCCGGCCACAGGGAAGCTGCTAGCTGGCAATTCGCTGCCTATTTCTACCCGCTGCCCGGAACGCTACGCAGGGCAAAAGCGATTCTCGTCCTCCGTGCTTGCTTTTTCTCAGAAAGAGCCGTGGTGTGCGTTTTCGTCGTAAAACGCGTTTTCGGCCGAAAACGTGTACGTTTGCACTTCCCGGCCACAGGGAAGCTGCTAGCCGGGAATTCTCTGCCTGGTTCTACCCGCTGCCCGGAACGCTACGCAGGGCTAAAGCGATTCTCGTCCTCCGTGCTTGCTTTTTCTCAGAAAGAGCCATGGTGTGCTTTTTCTCCGGAAAACGCGTTTTCGGCCGGAAACGTGTACGTTTGCACTTCCCGGCAACAGGGAAGCTGCTAGCCGGCAATTCGCTGCCTATTTCTACCCGTTGCTCGGAACACTACGCAGGGCAAAAGCGATTCTCGTCCTCCGTGCTTGCTTTTTCTCAGAAAGAGCCGTGGTGTGCGTTTTCGCCGCAAAACGTGTTTCCGGCCGAAAACGTGTACGTTTGCACTTCCCCGCCACAGGGAAGCTGCTAGCCGGGAATTCTCTGCCTGGTTCTACCCGCTGCCCGGAACGCTACGCAGGGCAAAAGCGATTCTCGTCCTCCGTGCTTGCTTTTTCTCAGAAAGAGCCGTGGTGTGCGTTTTCGCCGCAAAACGCGTTTCCGGCCGGAAACGTGTACGTTTGCACTTCCCGGCCACAGGGAAGCTGCTAGCCGGGAATTCTCTGCCTGGTTCTACCCGCTGCCCGGAACGCTACGCAGGGCAAAAGCGATTCTCGTCCTCCGTGCTTGCTTTTTCTCAGAAAGAGCCGTGGTGTGCGTTTTCGCCGGAAAACGCGTTTTCGGCCGAAAACGTGTACGTTTGCACTTCCCCGCCACAGGGAAGCTGCTAGCCGGGAATTCTCTGCCTGGTTCAACCCGCTGCCAGGAACGCTACGCAGGGCAAAAGCGATTCTCGTCCTCCGTGCTTGCTTTTTCTCAGAAAGAGCCGTGGTGTGCGTTTTCGCCGGAAAACGCGTTTTCGGCCGAAAACGTGTACGTTTGCACTTCCCCGCCACAGCGAAGCTGCTAGCAGGGAATTCTCTGCCTGGTTCTACCCGCTGCCCGGAACGCTACACAGGGCAAAAGCGATTCTCGTCCTCCGTGCTTGCTTTTTCTCAGAAAGAGCCGTGGTGTGCGTTTTCGCCGGAAAACGCATTTTCGGCCTAAAACGTGTACGTTTGCACTTCCCCGCCACAGGGAAGCTGCTAGCCGGGAATTCTCTGCCTGGTTCTACCCGCTGCCCGGAACGCTACGCAGGGCAAAAGCGATTCTCGTCCTCCGTGCTTGCTTTTTCTCAGAAAGAGCCGTGGTGTGCTTTTTCGCCTGAAAACGCGTTTTCGGCCGAAAACGTGTACGTTTGCACTTCCCGGCTACAGGGAAGATGCTAGACGGGAATTCTCTGCCTGGTTCTACCCGCTGCCCGGAACGCTACGCAGGGCAAAAGCGATTCTCGTCCTCCGTGCTTGCTTTTTCTCAGAGAGAGCCATGGTGTGCTTTTTCTCCGGAAAACGAGTTTTCGGCCGGAAACGTGTACGTTTGCACTTCCCCGCCACAGGGAAGCTGCTAGCCGGGAATTCGCTGCCTATTTCTACCCGCTGCTCGGAACGCTACGCAGGGCAAAAGCGATTCTCGTCCTCCGTGCTTGCTTTTTCTCAGAAAGAGCCGTGGTGTGCGTTTTCGCCGGAAAACGCGTTTTCGGCCGAAAACGTGTACGTTTGCACTTCCCCGCCACAGGGAAGCAGCTAGCCGGGAATTCTCTGCCTGGTTCTACCCGCTGCCCGGAACGCTACGCAGGGCAAAAGCGATTCTCGTCCTCCGTGCTTGCTTTTTCTCAGAAAGAGCCGTGGTGTGCGTTTTCGCCGGAAAACGCGTTTTCGGCAGAAAACGTGTACGTTTGCACTTCCCCGCCACAGGGAAGCTGCTAGCCGGGAATTCTCTGCCTGGTTCTACCCGCTGCCCGGAACGCTACGCAGGGCAAAAGCGATTCTCGTCCTCCGTGCTTGCTTTTTCTCAGAAAGAGCCGTGGTGTGCGTTTTCGCCATAAAACGCGTTTTCGGCCGAAAACGTGTACGTTTGCACTTCCCGGCCACAGGGAAGCTGCTAGCCGGTAATTCTCTGCCTGGTTCTACCCGCTGCCCGGAACGCTACGCAGGGCAAAAGCGATTCTCGTCCTCCGTGCTTGCTTTTTCTCAGAAAGAGCCATGGTGTGCTTTTTCGCCGGAAAACGCGTTTTCGGCCGAAAACGTGTACGTTTGCACTTCCCCGCCACGGGGAAGATGCTAGCCGGGAATTCTCTGCCTGGTTCTACCCGCTGCCCGGAACGCTACGCAGGGCAAAAGCGATTCTCGTCCTCCGTGCTTGCTTTTTCTCAGAAAGAGCCGTGGTGTGCGTTTTCGCCGGAAAACGCGTTTTCGGCCGAAAACGTGTACGTTTGCACTTCCCCGCCACAGCGAAGCTGCTAGCAGGGAATTCTCTGCCTGGTTCTACCCGCTGCCCGGAACGCTACGCAGGGCAAAAGCGATTCTCGTCCTCCGTGCTTGCTTTTTCTCAGAAAGAGCCGTGGTGTGCGTTTTCGCCGGAAAAAGCGTTTTCGGCCGAAAACGTGTACGTTTGCACTTCCCCGCCACTGAAAAGCTGCTAGCCGGGAATTCTCTGCCTGGTTCTACCCGCTGCCCGGAACGCTACGCAGGGCAAAAGAGATTCTCGTCTTCCGTGCTTGCTTTTTCTCAGAGAGAGCCATGGTGTGCTTTTTCTCCGGAAAACGCGTTTTCGGCCGGAAACGTATACGTTTGCAGTTCCCGGCCACAGGGAAGCTGCTAGCTGGCAATTCGCTGCCTATTTCTACCCGCTGCCCGGAACGCTACGCAGGGCAAAAGCGATTCTCGTCCTCCGTGCTTGCTTTTTCTCAGAAAGAGCCGTGGTGTGCGTTTTCGTCGTAAAACGCGTTTTCGGCCGAAAACGTGTACGTTTGCACTTCCCGGCCACACGGAAGCTGCTAGCCGGGAATTCTCTGCCTGGTTCTACCCGCTGCCCGGAACGCTACGCAGGGCTAAAGCGATTCTCGTCCTCCGTGCTTGCTTTTTCTCAGAAAGAGCCATGGTGTGCTTTTTCTCCGGAAAACGCGTTTTCGGCCGGAAACGTGTACGTTTGCACTTCCCGGCCACAGGGAAGCTGCTAGCCGGCAATTCGCTGCCTATTTCTACCCGCTGCTCGGAACACTACGCAGGGCAAAAGCGATTCTCGTCCTCCGTGCTTGCTTTTTCTCAGAAAGAGCCGTGCTGTGCGTTTTCGCCGCAAAACGTGTTTCCGGCCGAAAACGTGTACGTTTGCACTTCCCCGCCACAGGGAAGCTGCTAGACGGGAATTCTCTGCCTGGTTCTACCCGCTGCCCGGAACGCTACGCAGGGCAAAAGCGATTCTCGTCCTCCGTGCTTGCTTTTTCTCAGAAAGAGCCGTGGTGTGCGTTTTCGCCGGAAAACGCGTTTTCGGCCGAAAACGTGTACGTTTGCACTTCCCCGCCACAGGGAAGCTGCTAGCCGGGAATTCTCTGCCTGGTTCTACCCGCTGCCCGGAACGCTACGCAGGGCAAAAGCGATTCTCGTCCTCCGTGCTTGCTTTTTCTCAGAAAGAGCCGTGGTGTGCGTTTTCGCCGCAAAACGCGTTTCCGGCCGGAAACGTGTACGTTTGCACTTCCCGGCCACAGGGAAGCTGCTAGCCGGGAATTCTCTGCCTGGTTCTACCCGCTGCCCGGAACGCTACGCAGGGCAAAAGCGATTCTCGTCCTCCGTGCTTGCTTTTTCTCAGAAAGAGCCGTGGTGTGCGTTTTCGCCGGAAAACGCGTTTTCGGCCGAAAACGTGTACGTTTGCACTTCCCGGCCACAGGGAAGCTGCTAGCCGGGAATTCTCTGCCTGGTTCTACCCGCTGCCAGGAACGCTACGCAGGGCAAAAGCGATTCTCGTCCTCCGTGCTTGCTTTTTCTCAGAAAGAGCCGTGGTGTGCGTTTTCGCCGGAAAACGCGTTTTCGGCCGAAAACGTGTACGTTTGCACTTCCCCGCCACAGCGAAGCTGCTAGCAGGGAATTCTCTGCCTGGTTCTACCCGCTGCCCGGAACGCTACGCAGGGCAAAAGCGATTCTCGTCCTCCGTGCTTGCTTTTTCTCAGAAAGAGCCGTGGTCTGCGTTTTCGCCGGAAAACGCGTTTTCGGCCGAAAACGTGTACGTTTGCACTTCCCCGCCACAGCGAAGCTGCTAGCCGGGAATTCTCTGCCTGGTTCTACCCGCTGCCCGGAACGCTACGCAGGGCAAAAGCGATTCTCGTCCTCCGTGCTTGCTTTTTCTCAGAAAGAGCCGTGGTGTGCTTTTTCGCCTGAAAACGCGTTTTCGGCCGAAAACGTGTACGTTTGCACTTCCCGGCCACAGGGAAGATGCTAGACGGGAATTCTCTGCCTGGTTCTACCCGCTGCCCGGAACGCTACGCAGGGCAAAATCGATTCTCGACCTCCGTGCTTGCTTTTTCTCAGAGAGAGCCATGGTGTGCTTTTTCTCCGGAAAACGCGTTTTCGGCCGGAAACGTGTACGTTTGCACTTCCCGGCCACAGGGAAGCTGCTAGCCGGCAATTCGCTGCCTATTTCTACCCGCTGCCCGGAACGCTACGCAGGGCAAAAGCGATTCTCGTCCTCCGTGCTTGCTTTTTCTCAGAAAGAGCCGTGGTGTGCGTTTTCGTCGTAAAACGCGTTTTCGGCCGAAAACGTGTACGTTTGCACTTCCCGGCCACAGGGAAGCTGCTAGCCGGGAATTCTCTGCCTGGTTCTACCCGCTGCCCGGAACGCTACGCAGGGCAAAAGCGATTCTCGTCCTCCGTGCTTGCTTTTTCTCAGAAAGAGCCGTGGTGTGCGTTTTCGCCGGAAAATGCGTTTTCTGCCGAAAACGTGTACGTTTGCACTTCCCCGCCACAGCGAAGCTGCTAGCAGGGAATTCTCTGCCTGGTTCTACCCGCTGCCCGGAACGCTACGCAGGGCAAAAGCGATTCTCGTCCTCCGTGCTTGCTTTTTCTCAGAAAGAGCCGTGGTGTGCGTTTTCGCCGGAAAACGCGTTTTCGGCCGAAAACGTGTACGTTTGCACTTCCCCGCCACAGAAAAGCTGCTAGCCGTGAATTCCCTGCCTGGTTCTACCCGCTGCCCGGAACGCTACGCAGGGCAAAAGAGATTCTCGTCCTCCGTGCTTGCTTTTTCTCAGAGAGAGCCATGGTGTGCTTTTTCTCCGGAAAACGCGTTTTCGGCCGGAAACGTGTACGTTTGCACTTCCCGGCCACAGGGAAGCTGCTAGCCGGCAATTCGCTGCCTATTTCTACCCGCTGCCCGGAACGCTACGCAGGGCAAAAGCGATTCTCGTCCTCCGTGCTTGCTTTTTCTCAGAAAGAGCCGTGGTGTGCGTTTTCGTCGTAAAACGCGTTTTCGGCCGAAAACGTGTACGTTTGCACTTCCCGGCCACAGGGAAGCTGCTAGCCGGGAATTCTCTGCCTGGTTCTACCCGCTGCCCGGAACGCTACGCAGGGCTAAAGCGATTCTCGTCCTCCGTGCTTGCTTTTTCTCAGAAAGAGCCATGGTGTGCTTTTTCTCCGGAAAACGCGTTTTCGGCCGGAAACGTGTACGTTTGCACTTCCCGGCCACAGGGAAGCTGCTAGCCGGCAATTCGCTGCCTATTTCTACCCGCTGCTCGGAACGCTATGCAGGGCAAAAGCGATTCTCGTCCTCCGTGCTTGCTTTTTCTCAGAAAGAGCCGTGGTGTGCGTTTTCGCCGCAAAACGCGTTTTCGGCCGAAAACGTGTACGTTTGCACTTCCCGGCCACAGGGAAGCTGCTAGACGGGAATTCTCTGCCTGGTTCTAC